>NC_061508.1:82641337-82750506 GCF_022539505.1 Lolium rigidum
CCCTTCGTCTCAAGGGTTTCTCCGGTAAGCACCATGCTTGCCTAGATCGCATCTTGCGATCTAGGCGAGCAGCTTGCCCACGTTGTTCATGCGTTGCTGCGTGCGAAGCCTTTTTGATGGCGAGCAACGTAGTTATCGTAGATGTGTTAGGGTTAGCATTGTTCTTAGTATCATATCTTTGTCGTAGTGCAACCCTTGCGCATCTAGCGCGTCCTTGTACCTCATCATGGGTGCGGGGCGGCACCCACTTGATCGTTATTTAGTAGATCTGATCCGTTACGATTGCTCCTTGATTTATCGGGGATTAGTTTAATATGCTGCAATAGTTAGGCCTTACAAAGGGTTGGAGGATCCGGCGGCGTGTAGGGTGTAGTTTGCTTGGCCCTAGACGGGATGTTCCGAGGATCAACCTTGTGTTGGTTTTTAGGCCTTGTCTAGGGCTGTCTTACGGTCACCGTGCGCGAGCGCGAGGCCCAATCGTGAGTAGGATGATCCCGATTATGCGGTGAAAACCCTAGATCGTCGTGGATCTCATATGCTTTATCTTGATCAGCGGGACCACCATATATTCGGCCACCTTGGACGAATCATGGGTGGATCGGCTCCATGAGCCGATTCACGGGAATAACCAAGAGCCGATCGAGGCTCGTATTTGCGTGTACGTGTGTGCCCTGCGAGGAAACTAGCGAGGCATCATCCACACCTTACGACCGGGTATAGGTCGGGTGGCACGCCCTTGCGGTTGCATCGGCGCGCGACCGGGAGGCTTTGCGGGCCGTCGCTGCGAGGGACTGAGGGCCAGCCGCAGCCCTAGTTGTTCCCGGCTCTACGGTGTTGGCCAGTCACTGCCGCCGGTGGGTTTACGACGCCAACACATTGCAGCACGCCGGTGGGACCATCTTCAACATCCACAACATCCACCACATCGCCATCTACATCCGAGATGGCGGAAGAGACTCCGGTCACTTACGAGGACCTTACTGGCGAGCTCAAGAAGAAGTATGACGAGGTCAAAGCCGTCCTCGAAGCCGACCTCATCGGCTCTTTCCACGAGGACCCGCTCCCATGGCATCGAGATGGAAGGGGTTCTCACCTGAAGGCGCCCTTGATGGAGTGGATCTATCCACCCCGTCGAGAAGAACGCACCGGGTCGGCTGCGTCGGGGAGGTCAGCTTCATGGTGGCTCATTCGCTGCACCGCCACTGCGAAGCCTGGTGAACACGTTGGAGCGCGTCGCTCTTCGCGTGATCCGGGAAATCATGAGCCATCGGTACTCTCCGTCGGGACCAGCTCTCGGGACGCATCAAGGAGAGTTGCCACTCCGGTCCCGTCCGCCGCTGCCACATGCGTTGGCAGCACCGACGCTGAAGTGCCGGCTACACCGGCATTCGTCGTCTACAAGATCGGTGGTGACCCTAGTGACTACCGGTTCTTGGCTGAGCGCCCGAGGAGATCCCGCACGGATACGCATGCGCATACGTGCCGGAGCTGCAGCACACAGGCACCCTCGAACCGAGGTTGCAACGGCGGGGACTCACGGAACAACAGGAGGAACGTCAGAAACAGAGCTCGAGAAGCAGACGTGGCTAGCTAAATACGCCACCCCGACAAAACTCCAGAGCCCAGCTCCTGCAGTTGGCTCAGAACCGGAAAAACAAGCATGGCTGGTTAAGTACGCCACTCCGGCGAATCTTCAAGGGTTCGGCACCTGCAGCCATCACCGCGGATCAGATTTGTACGATCCTGAAAGATCAGTTCGGCATGATGCCGAAGAGGAAGACGATCGGCTATACCAAGCCGTACCCCAACGAGTACGAATTGATCCCGCTACCACCCAAATATCGGCTCCCGGACTTCACAAAATTCAGCGGATCAGATGGTTCCAGCTCCATCGAACATGTGAGCCGATATTTGGCGCAGGCTGGGCATGATCTCAGCGTCGGACGAGCTGCGCGTGAGGTGCTTCTCACGGGTCCCTCACGGGATCGGCTTTCGGTTGGTACACGTCGCGCCACCGAACTCGGTCCGGACTTGGAAGCGGTGGAAGAACGGTTCCATGAGCAATATCACTCGGAGGCTTCCGAGGCTGGCATTGCCGATTTGGCACAAGTACGACGAAGCGCGGGGAAACGGTGTCGGAATACATCCGAGCGCTTCGGGACCGTTAGGAACCGATGCTATTCGGTTCACGTAAGCGAAAAAGAAGCCGATCGAGTTGGTGGTGGTGGGTGCTGTCATCATCGATCAGGACGTGGCCGCCCAAGCGGACTACCCTTCATTAGCACACATGGTGCGAGAAGGCTGTCGGCGTATGAGCGGCGCCACCCGGATGTCTACCGAGGACAAATTCAAGCGCGTGGTTACCATGGTTGACGCGGCGAAGATGAAGGCGCTATGGGAGACCAAGAAATAGCGGTGGCTGAGTGGACTCGGGGAGGAACCCCGTGTCCTGCAAATGGGTAAAGCCACCGGGGCCGCCCGGGGATTTGATTTTGACGTGACCAAGACGGAGCAAATCTTCGACCTCTGCTCAAGGAGAAACGAGTTGACGATCCACTGAAGGTCTCAAGTTCCCCACGGCGCAAGAGCTGAACGGAAAGCCATGCGCAAATGGCACAACTCGCTCTCCCATGCCACCAACGGCTGCGGGTGTGGCGTCGGCACATCCAAGCGGCGATAGAGAAGGGCGTCTAATTTTCAACCGAGTACGCTATGAACGTCGACACCCAACCCTTCCCCGCCGTTAACATGGTGGAAGTCACCTTCCCTGAGGGTTGCCGGACAGGTCCCTCGTTCGGCATCAACATGGTAGGACACGGGAACCACTGCGGCAAAGATGGAGATGAGAGCAGGCTGCTCTCGGAGCAAGGACACGAGAGGGCCGCTCCATGCGATCGGCTCCGTCAAGATGGCAAGCGCTACGTCACGGAGGGGGAAGTGAAGAACATAAGATATCAACGACCCCTCTCGCGATCACCTCCTCAACAAGTATGTGAGTCGGTACGACCAACGCCGGCGACACGGCGACGATGATGAGAGAGATCGTGCGGCTAGAGGAGCCGAGAAGATATCGTCGGCACGATCACAATGAGGAGGAGCACGAGCGCCGTGCCACGGAAAAGCCAAGGGAGCAAGATGACAACGCCGAGACGCGGGACTGCCCCTTCTTCGGACACTGCTGGGATTCGGGAATGAGCCGATTGCCAACAATCGGCAGCGCCGAGAATGCAACCGAGAAAAAGAAGGAGGCAGCCAACGTGTCACGTGTTCGACGCCTAGGGCCTCTCCCACCACAAAACGGACGTCGCTGAGATCCCTCGGTTGGAAGATCTCGAGGATTCGGAAGACGAGGGGAAGACGAAGAAGACGGTACCACCGTCCCAGGTGGTGCCACGATGGTCTCGGACATTCACAAAAGCGCGGGGTTCAGCGATTGCGCGGTGCGGGAGGAAGCCAAAAGGTTATACTTGCATACGGCTGAGGAAGGCACGACCTGATTTGGGCTGCGAAAGTCCGGAGGACCCTGGATGAAGAGGGACTGCCGCAAAGAAAAGAGTGGCGCCCCAAGCAAAGGAAAGCCGATGATGAAACATCGGGCTGGCACAACGTGGTGCTCGTTCGTCCGGCGAAGTGTAGAACTCCACGATTACACGATGCACCCGAGGTGGAGCAACGGCAAGCGCACCAACGTGATAAAGTCGAGAGATTGGGCTGGTTCTATCCACCGGCTTGGACGAGTAGCAAGAGCACGTCAATAAGCAAACGTGGCGAGGCTGATCCTTGCGATCGGCCCCCAAAAATTTATGAAGGGACATTACAAAACCTTCACCGAGCAAGCAACGTGGAGGCCGATTCCGGCGATCGGCCAAAATTATCCTCACCATCCATTCGCACGGGATCAACGTTTGACCCAACAGGGACTACCTGACGAGCCGATATCATCAATTCTCTTGACAGAAATCGGCTCGGGGGGGCACCTAGATGGATAATACTATGGGGGCCGATACACAAATCGGCCTAAAGTTTAGATGGATAATACTATGGGGGCCGATACACAAATCGGCCTAAAATTTTTAAACATTTTTACAGCCGATGCGAGGGCATCGACTTTAGAATCGAGAAGTAGCCGATGCGCGGCCATCGACTCAAGAGGAATAATGAAGCACGAAGGGGGATTTTCATGGAAGAACTCCTCAATGGAGTAATTTAAGGGCTCGGATCCTCTCTTCAAGAGCAGCCTGGACGTGCGGATCAGGTCGAGGATGGATCGCATTAGATCCGCCAAAGGAAAGGAGCCGATCGACCAGCGGGCGCTAGGAGCGGGCTCGAAGAAGCTCGGGGGCAGCCCACCTTGAAGGCTCTGCGCAAGCCGATTTATGTGCGAATCGGTTGGCTGCACGCAGTCAAGCCCGGGCTAATTCAGCTAAGTTACGCGTCCTCGTTTCCGTTTTTGCTTTGGCCAAGACTCGGGGGCAGCGAGGCACGGTGGATGTTCTATTTTGCTCTGTTTAAAGAGCCGATTGGGATACCATCGGCTGATCCTTCATTGCAACCTTCTTCACAAATGATGAGTATTGAAGAGGATTATTGGGTTTGGTTAGAAAAGTTCAAAGGTTTTCCTGAAGATCCTGCATTTTCTGCCAGATTTAGAAAATCATCAGTTGAAGAAGGGAAGGGCGAATTTTAGAGGACCGATGCGGTGCTATCGGCTCGTTACGCATTGGCAAAGGGGACGAATCGGCAAGGTCAGTAGAAGAGGGAATCGGCTCAATTGAACTCAAAGGAAATCGGCAAAATCAAATTGGGGAAAAGTTCTTCATTAATAGGCGAGATTTCTTACATAAAGAGCCAATTGCTCTCAAAAGGAAATACTAGGGGATATATTGCCCCATCTACTACTACGGCCCTGTTCTAGAAGTCCTATCTACGGGCCATCACTGCCCTCGTCGTCGCCGTAGTCGCTGTCGTCGGCGCTGCTCCCGGCGGATTCGTCGTCGCCCCAATGGCCACCGACCGGGCCCTCGTTGTCTTCATCTTCTTCGTCAGCGTCGTCTTCGTCACCTGTCGAAGTCGCTCGGTTGCCCGGCCAAGGGCGAGAACCGCTTGGCCGGCGGCTCGTCGGAGGAGGCGTCGTCGTCGTCCTCCTCCTCTTCCTTCTCCTTCACCCCCTCGGAGGAGGTGAAGTCATCCCGGAGAAGCGATCGTCATCGCTCTCCTCCTCCGGTTCCCCGTTGGCGAGGAAGCGGAGGTCGCTTCCCCGTCCGTCGAAGGGCGGGTCGTCCCTCGGACCGGATGGAGAAGTCATGGTCCGACTCCTCCCCGGCCGCAATGGCGCGGCGGATGTTGGCCGCGTGGACTTCCGCCGGGTTGTATTCCGGCGTCGGCTCGCGGGATGTGGAGGAGCTGGGCTGGAAAGATCCGATGAAGCGAGAGGAAGAAGAAGACATTTTGATGCGAGGAGGGCTTTTTGGGATGCTAATGCGAGAGGAGAAGCTGCATCGTGGCGAGATAAATAAAAGGGGATATAGTGGAAATTCAATGCCACGGCGGTTTCCGAGGAAGTAGTGCCGGGAGCTGTCAAATCGTGCGGAGAAGTGGAGAAGGCAAGTTATCATGATGAAGGACTCGCGACGGTTCGCTCACGCACGACATGACCCTACGAGAGAAAAGCGTAATGATTTTGGAAATGTCATTTCCAAAACCGAGGGGCATGTGTTATCACCGAGAATTTGACCAAGTCGAGAGGTGGGCCGCGATCAAGATGGACGTGAAGATTATACATGGAAGAAAATACGTGAATCGGCCTTGTTTACCAAGTTGGGCTAAGCGCCCATGTATCTGTAACATATTAGATCGCATCTTAGTTTAGAAGTTAGAGTTTTACCCGTGCACGGTTTGGTGCACGCCCACATTAGTAAGTCCCCTGGACTATAAATATGTATCTAGGGTTTATGGAATAAACAACAACCAACGTTCAACACAAACCAATCTCGGCGCATCGCCAACCCCTTCGTCTCAAGGGTTTCTCCGGTAAGCACCATGCTGCCTAGATCGCATCTTGCGATCTAGGCAGCACAGCTGCCCACGTTGTTCATGCGTTGCTCGTACTGAAGCCTTTTTGATGGCGAGCAACGTAGTTATCGTAGATGTGTTAGGGTTAGCATTGTTCTTAGTATCATATCTTTGTCGTAGTGCAACCCTTGCGCATCTAGCCGTCCTTGTACCTCATCATGGGTGCGGGGCGGCACCCCGCTTGATCGTTATTTAGTAGATCTGATCCGTTACGATTGCTCCTTGATTTATCGGGGATTAGTTTAATATCTGCAATAGTTAGGCCTTACAAAGGGTTGGAGGATCCGGCGGCGTGTAGGGTGTAGTTTGCTGGCCCTAGACGGGATGTTCCGAGGATCAACCTTGTGTTGGTTTTTAGGCCTTGTCTAGGGCTGTCTTACGGTCACCGTGCGCGAGCGCGAGGCCCAATCGTGAGTAGGATGATCCGATTATGCGGTGAAAACCCTAGATCGTCGTGGATCTCATATGCTTTATCTTGATCAAGCGGGACCACCATATATTCGGCCACCTTGGACGAATCATGGGTGGATCGGCTCCATGAGCCGATTCACGAGATAACTGAGAGCCGATCGAGGCTCGTATTTAGCGTGTACGTGTGTGCCCTGCGAGGGAAACTAAGCGAGGCATCATCCACACCTTCACGACCAGGTATAGGTCGGGTGGCACGCCCTTGCGGTTTGCATCGGCGCGCGACCGGGGAGGCTTTGCGGGTCGTCGCTCTGAGGGACTGGGGCCAGCCGCAGCCCTAGTTGTTCCCGGCTCTACGGTGTTGGCCAGTCACTGCCCGCCGGTGGGTTTCTGACGCCAACAGGCCCATAAATGGTGAAGTGTCGTGTAGTCGACGTTCACACGACACCACTAGAAGAATGACACCACAACTTAAATATCATAACATTGAATATTACTCAACCATAATTCACTACTAGCATTTAGACTTCACCCATGTCCTCAAGAACTAAACGAACTACTCACGAGACATCATATGGAATACAATCAGAGGTGATATGATGATGAATAACAATCTGAACATAAACCTTGGTTCAATGGTTTCACTCAATAGCATCAATAACAAGTAGAGAATAATGCCGGGAGAGTTTCCCCTATCAAACAATCAAGATCTAACCCAAATTGTTACAGCGGTGACGAGGTGCAGCGGTGGTGATGGCGGTGTAAATGGTGGAGACGATGATGATGATGATGGAGATGATGTCCAGCTCGATGACGATGGCGATGGCGTCGATTTCCCCCTCCCGGGAGGAATTTCCCCGGCGGATTCCTGCCCGCTCGGAGAGCTCTTTTCTCTGCGGTGTTCTCCGCCCCGCGGAGGCGGGCCGTAACTCTTCGTGAGGTCCTCCCTCTCGGCTTAGGTTTTCGGGACGAAGGAGTACGCGAAGAAAAGGAGGCGAAAGGGGTTACGGGGCCCCCACACCACGGGGTGGCGCGGCCGGAGCCATGGGCCGCGCCGGCCTGTGGTGCAGGCCCACCTTGGCTCCCCTCTTCTTCCCCTTACGGCTCCCTCAGTCATACTGGAAAAATAGGAATTTACGTGAAATTTCCTTCCACGGTTGATCTTCCGAAATATTGCGTTACGACGGTGCTTTTTCCGGCGAGAATCCCGGCTCCGGTGCTTGATCCTCCAATAATGATGAAACATGCAAAATAGATGAAATAACATAAGTATTGTGTCCCAATATGAAATATATCAATGAATAACAGCAAATTATGATACAAAATAGTGATGCAAATTGGACGTATCAGACCGATCTGCCAGCTGCAGGGATCAGACATATCATCATTTCGAAGTCGGCAGGGATCAGAAGAAAAAGGCAAATAGCCAGAAATTAGGGGTCAAAAATAAATCCAAAAAGGAAACTTATATTCTTCATAGAGGATGACATGTGGGACCGACCTGCCAGCAGCGTCCTCATCGTTTCAAAGGCCGCAGGGGATCAAAAGAAAAAGGCAAATAGCCAGAAATTAGGGGTAAAAAATAAATACAACAAAGGAAAGGTTTATTGTTCATAGAGGCTGACTTGTGGGACCCATGAGCCAGCGGCGACCTCAATTTCAAAGGCGGCATATGATCGAAAAGAAAAAGGCAAGTTAGCAAAAATCAGTGGGTAAAAAAATCTAAGAAATGAAACTTTATTGTACGGTCCCATGAGCCGGCACCTTACTCAACGTTTCAGTGGCGGCATGAGATAGAAAGAAAAAGGAAAGTGACCAAATATCAGGAGCAAAAAATAATCCAAGAAAAGAAACTTTTATTGTACATAGATGATGACATATGGGTCCCACTTATACAAGCTCTTTCGCTCCAAGATCTTGCAAGTTGATTGTACATAGAGGATGACATGCGGGCCCCTTGTGTCAGCAGCTTACTCAATGTTTCCAAGGCGGCAGGGGATCAAAAGAAAAAGGAAGTAGCCAGAAATTAGCGGTAAAAAATAACTCCAAGGAAGGAAACTTTTATTGTTCATAGAGTATGACATGCGGGACCCATGCGCTAGCAGCTTCCTCAACGTTTCAAAGGGGGCATGAGATCGAAAGAAAAAGACAAGTGACCAAATATCAGGAGCCAAAAATAATCCAAGAAAAGAAACTTTATTGTACATAAAAGATGACATGCGGGTCCCATTTTGCGGCAGCGGTGTCAACGTTTCAAATGCGGCTTGAGATCAAAAGAAAAAGAGTAGCCAGAAATTAGGGGTAAAAAAACTCCCAGAAAAGAAAGTTGATTGTACATAGAGGATGGCATGCGGGTCCCATGACCCAACACCTTACTCAACGTTTCAGAGGCGGCATGAGATCGAAAGAAAAAGGAAAGAGACCAAATACCAGGAGCAAAAAATAATCCAAGAAAAAGAAACGTTTATTGTACATAGAGGATGACATATGGGTCCCACTTATACAAGCTCTTCCGCCCCAAGATCTTGCAAGTTGATTGTACATAGAGGATGACATGCGGGCCCCTTGTGTCAGCAGCTTAATCAATGTTTCCAAGGCGGCGGGGATCAAAAGAAAAAGGAAACGACCAAAAATAAGAGGGTGAAAAAAAATCCAAGAAAAGAAACTTTTATAGTATCGAGGATGACATGTGGGTCCCATGAGCCAGCGGCTTCTCAACGTTTCGGAGGCTGCATGAGATCGAAATAAAAAGGCAAGTGACCAAAAATAAGGGGGAAAAAAATCCAAGAAAAGAGACTTGATTGTACATAGAGGATGACATGCGGGTCCCACCGGTCGGCGGCTTACTAACGTTTCCAAGGCGGCGGGGGATGAAAAGAAAAAGGAAATAGCCAAAGATCAGAGGGTGAAAAAAATCAAAGAAAAGAAACTTTTATAGTACATAGAGGATGACATATGGGTCCCATGGGCCAGCAGGTTCCTCAACGTTTTCAAGGGCGGCATGAGATCGAAAGAAAAAGGCAAGTGACCAAAAATCGAGAGGGTGAAAAATAATCCAAAAAAAGAAACTTTTATTGTACATAGAGGATGACATGCTTGTCCCAACGTTTCAAATGCGGTTTGAGATCAAAAGAAAAAGAAAGTAGCCGGAAATTAGGGGTAAAAAAAACTCCAAGAAAAGAAAATTGATTGTACATAGAGGATGACATGCGGGTCCCACGAGTTTGCAGACTTACTCAACGTTTCCAAGGCGGCAGGGAATCAAAAGAAAAAGGAAATAGCCAAAAATCAGAGAGTGAAAAAAAACCCAAGAAAATAAACTTTTGTAGTACATAGAGGATGACATGCGGGTCCCATGAGCCAGCAGGTTGCTCAACGTTTCAAACGTGGCATGGGATCGAAAGAAAAAGGCAAGTGACCAAATATCAGGAGCCAAGAATAATCCAAGAAAAGAAACTTTATTGTACATAGAGGATGACATGCGGGTCCCATTTTGCAGCAGAGGTCCCAACGTTTCAAATGCGGCTTGAGATCAAAAGAAAAAGAAAGTAGCCAGAAATTAGGGGTCAAAAAAAACTCCAAGAAAGGAAAGCTTTATCGTTCATACGAGTCGACATGTGGGACCTATGAGCCGCAGCTTACTCGAACGTTTCAAAGGCGGCAGGGGATCAAAAGAAAAAGGAAATAGCCAAAAATCGAGAGGGTGAAAAAAAATCCAAGAAATCAAACTTTTATTGTACATAGAGGATGACATGCGGGTCCCATGAGCCGACAGATTCCTCAACGTTTCAAACGTGGCATGAGATCGAAAGAAAAAGGCAAGTTACCAAATATCAGGAGCCAAAAATAATCCAAGAAAAGAAACTTTATTGTACATAGAGGATGACATGCGGGTCCCATTTTGCAGCAGCGGTCTCAACGTTTCCAAGGCGGCACAGGACCAAAAGAAAAATGAAGTAGCCAGAAATCGGGGGGTGAAAAAAATCCAAGAAAAGAAAGATTTCAATTAGGCTGCATCTGGACATCTGGGCCTTCGAACTATCCTTCTGGGCCTTTTGACTCGTACAATTTCAGCCCACTCCAGAACATGATAGTTCGGATTTTTCTCAAAAAAAAACAGGAAAGTCCTATGCTTCGCCAAAACAAAAAACAAGGAGATTCAAGATATATGTTGTAAAAATAAAGATTTAATTTATCCGTTTGCAATAGCTCAGAGCGAAATACACTGTTTATTGTCTGCAAAATAATCAAGATATCACATGTTTCTTGTACGGGGAGGCCGACATCGGGGACCCATGAGCCGGCGGGGTCGTCAACGTTTCAAAGGCGGCGAGGGATCGAAAATAAAAAAAAACCAAAAATCGGTTGGTAAAAAAATCCAAGAAAAGAAAACATTTATCGTTACGAGAGGATGACATGCGGGACCGATGAGGCAGCAGCATCCTCAACGTTTCCAAGGCGGCAGGGGATCAAAGAAAAAAAAGGAAATAGCCAGAAATTAATTAGGGGTAAAAAATAAATCCACCAAAGGAAACTTGTATTGTTCATAGAAGATGACATATGGGACCGACCTGCCAACATCGTCATCATCGTTTCAAAGGGGGCAGGGGATCAAAAGAAAAAAGGCAAATAGCCAGAAATTAGGGGTCAAAAATAACTCCAAGAAAATAAACTTTTATAGCACATAGAGGATGACATGCGGGTCCCATGAGCCGGCGGGTTCCTCAACGTTTCAAACGTGGCATGAGATCGAAAGAAAAAGGCAAGTGACGAAATATCGGGAGCCAAAAATAATTCAAGGAAACTTGATTGTACATAGAGGATGACATGCGGGTCCCATGAGTAAGCGACTTACTCAACGTTTCCAAGGCGGCACGGCATCAAAAGAAAAAGGAAATAGACAAAAATCAGAGAGTGAAAAAAACCATAGAAAATAAACTTTTATAGCACATAGAGGATGACATGCGGGTCCCATGAGCCGAGCGGGTTCCTCAAAGTTTCAAACGTGGCATGAGATCGAAAGAAAAAACGCAAGTGACCAAATATCGGGAGCCAAAAATAATCCAAGAAAAGAAAGTTTTATAGTACATAGAGGATGACATGCGGGACCCATTTAGCAGACGGCGGTATCACCGTTTGAGGCGGCGGGGGATCGAAAGAAAAAGTCAAGTGACCAAATATGAGGTGCCAAAAATAATCCAAAAAAAGAATGTTTTATAGTACATAAAGGATGACATGCGGGTCCCATTTAGCGACAGCGGTATCACCGTTTGAGGCAGCGAGGTGATCGAAAGAAAAAGTCAAGTGACCAAATATGAGGTGCCAAAAATAATCCAAAAAAAGAAAGTTTTATAGTACATAGAGGATGACATGCGGGTCCCATTTAGCGGCAGCGGTATCACCGTTTGAGAGGCGAGCGGGGATCGAAAGAAAAAGTCAAGTGACCAAATATGAGGTGCCAAAAATAATCCAAGAAAAGAAAGTTTTATAGTACATAGAGGATGACATGCGGGTCCCATTTAGCGACAGCGGTATCACCTGTTTGAGAGGCGCGGGGGATCGAAAGAAACAGTCAAGTGACCAAATATGAGGTGCCAAAAAATCCAAGAAAAGAAAGTTTTATAGTACTTAGAGGATGACATGCGGGTCCCATTTAGCAGCAGCGGTATCACCGTTTGAGAGGCGGCAGGGGATCGAAAGAAAAAGTCAAGTGACCAAATATGAGGTGCCAAAAAATCCAAGAAAAGAAAGTTTTATAGTACATAGAGGATGACATGCGGGTCCCATTTAGCGACGGCGGTATCACCGTTTGAGAGGCAGCGGGGGATCGAAAGAAAAAGTCAAGTGACCAAATATGAGGTGCCAAAAAAAATCCAAGAAAAGAAAGTTTTATAGTACATAGAGGATGACATGCGGGTCCCATTTAGCAGACAGCGGTATCAGCTGTTTGAGAGGCGACGGGGGATCGAAAGAAAAAGTCAAGTGACCAAATATGAGGTGCCAAAAAAAATCCAAGAAAAGAATGTTTTATAGTACGTAGAGGATGACATGCGGGTCCCATTTAGCAGCAGCGGTATCACCGTTTGAGAGGCGGCAGGGGATCGAAAGAAAAAGGCAAGTGACCAAATATGAGGTGCCAAAAATAATCCGAGGAAAAGAAAGTTTTATAGTACATAGAGGATGACATGCGGGTCCCATTTAGCATCAGCGGTATCACCGTTTGAGAGGCGGCAGGGGATCGAAAGAAAAAGGCAAGTGACCAAATATGAGGTGCCAAAAAAACTCCAAGAAAAGAAAGTTGATTGCACATAGAGGATGACATGCGGGTCCCATTTAGCTGCAGCGGTCTCAACGTTTCCAAGGCGGCAAGGGATCACAAGAAAAAGGAAGTAGCCAGAAATCAGGGGGTCAAAAAAATCCAAGAAAAGAAGGAATTTTGGTTCATAGAGGATGACAAGCGGGACCCATGATCCTGCATCGTAAACGGCTCGATCGGAGAGCGTTGAACGAGATGGCGCGATCGAGAAAAAAAACAATGCTAGAGAGGCTGCCATGTGGGCCCTACATCCCTGGGCGGTGCGGATTTGCGTTGACTCGGCCGGCGAACCCGAGAATTCGCGATGCACCACGTCCCGGGCCACCATACGCGACGTTTTGGCCGCTTTCGTCGGGCTAGGTGGCCTCAAAAACGAGAAAAAAAAGTTTTGACATGCACCACGGAGGGACCAAAAATCGTCGGCCTTGGTGCACCACCAACCATGGCGCGACTTCAACTTCGTCGGCCATGGCAACTTTTCTTGTAGTGTCTGGCACCCTGCCGGGACGGGGAATTGGAGGAGATCATCGCCATCATCACCACCGACGCCTCTCCATCGACCATCCATGATTCCTCCATCCATGTGTGAGTAATTCCCCCGCTGTAGGCTAAAGGGATGGTAGGGATTGGATGAGATTGATCATGTAATAGGCATAAGATTGTTAGGGCATAGTGCCTAGTATCCGTTGTTGGTACTTTTATGATATTGTTGCAACTTGTTATGCTTAATGCTTGTCACTAGGGCCCGAGTGCCATGATTTAAGATCTGAACATGTTATTGATTCATGATGATATTCATTGTTTTATGATCTTACCTGCAAGTTGTATACACATATTGTTGTCCGGAACCCGAGGCCCCAAAGTGACAGAAATTGGGACAACCGGAGGGGAAGGCTGTGATGTGAGGATCACATGTGTTCACGGAGTGTTAATGCTTTGCTCCGGTACTCTATTAAAAGGAGTACCTTAATTACTAGTAGTTTCCATAGAGGCCCGGCTGCCACCGGCTGGTAGGACAAAAGATGTTGTGCAAGTTTCTCATTGCGAGCACGTACGACTATATACGGAACACATGCCTATGGTTGTTTAGTACTTGGATACTGTTTTATTATTATTTGCAAATGCCTAGCCTTGATTATTACATGAGTTATCTTATCCATGCAGCGCTCGTTCATCCATCGCTATGCCTACAGTATTTTAATCCTGCTGTTTACTAAAGTCCCTACTGCTGTCTTTATTACACTGCTGCTTATATTTCACTACTGCCACTGCTATAAAACTGTTGCTACTGATAAACTATTGCGAGCAAGTCTGTTTCCAGGTGCAGCTGAATTGACAACTTCGATGTTAAGGCTTACAAATATTCTTTGGCTCCCCTTGTGTCGAATCAATAAATTGGGTTTTACTTCCCTCGAAGACTGTTGCGATCCCCTATACTTGTGGGTCATCATTGCCTCTTGGGCATATCTCCAACATGATTAAGGGTGAAAGTCACCGAGATTGTATTATCGAGAACTACAGTTACAGGGGTGTTGTGAGTTGTGGAATCTCCCTCTCCTCGGTGGCTCCTCCTAGCCCTTATATTGGGCTAGGTCTCATAGTTCACCTCGAGGTTGATTACATTGTGTATGTTGGTTTACCCGATATGGGCCTAGCTTTCCTATTTACATAATAATTGGGCTTCAGCTTCGTGTAGCTTTCTTTATGGGCTTTCGCCTATTCCGTCCTAGACTTCATACCAGGGATGGTAATGCTGAGTACCCGATATGGCATACTGATGTCTACGCACGCTTCTATTCCTGTAGACAGTGTTGGGCCTCCAAGAGCAGAGGTTTGTAGAACAGCAGCAAGTTTCCCTTAAGTGAATCACCCAAGGTTTATCGAACTCAGGGAGGTAGAGGTCAAAGATATCCTTCTCAGGCACCCCTGCAATTAAGATACAAGAAGTCTCTTGTGTCCCCAACACACCTAATACACTTGTCAGATGTATAGGTGCACTAGTTCGGCGAAGAGATAGTGAAATACAAGTAATATGGATGATTATAAGTAGTAATTGTAATCTGAAATAAAAATGGTAGCAAGCGAACATGTAGCAGAACTTGTTGGAAACGGTGTTTCAATGCTTAGAAACAAGGCCTAGGGATCATACTTTCACTAGTGGACACTCTCAACAATGATCACATAATTGAATAAATAAATGCTACTCTCAAACACTCTCTTGTTGGATAATAAACACCATTCATTGTGTAGGGCTACAAGAGCACCCTCAAGCTGGAGTAAACAAGCTCCACAACTTCATAAAGGAATCACACACGATGCGCACACTGTCACCATCACACCATGGAGAGTGACTCCGGAGTTCATATTAAAGTAACCTCTAGAGTGCATAATAGACAAGAGTAACATCTACATATTCAACTAGATTACAAAGCTCATGATCACATAAAGATCACACCATGGGAGAGAGAGATGAACCACATAGCTACCGGTAGAGCCCTCAGCCTCGGGGGAGAACTACTCCCTCCTCATCATGGGAGACAGCAACGGCGATGAAGATGGCGGTGGTGTCGATGGAGATGGATTCCGGGGGCACTTCCCCGTCCCGGCGGCGTGCCGGAACAGAGACTTCTGTCCCCCGAACTTGGCTTCGTGATGATGGCGTCTACGTAACTTTTCGTGGAGGAAGACCGATTGATTTAGGGTTTTCGCATCTGGGAGAATATATAGGCGGAAGGGCGGCCTCGGAGGGGCCCCAGGGTGCCCTCCCCACCTGGTGGCGCGGCAGAGGGGTGGGCCGCGCCCCCCTATGGTGTGGGGGCCCCTTGGCCCCCTCCGGCCCTTCTCTCGGCTCTCTCGGATCCGTCTCGGTAAAATATTGACTTCTGTCTTCGTGGGGTCCAATTCCGAGAATATTTCCTGTGTAGAATTTCTGAAACCAAAAACAGCAGAAGACATGAACTGGCACTTCGGCATCTTGTCAATAGGTTAGTTCCAGAAAATGCATAAAAATGATATAAAGTGTGAACAAAACATGTAGGTATTGTCATAAAACTAACATGGAACATCAGAAATTATAGATAGTTGGAGACGTATCACATACCCATGTCAGCGTACATGATGATGTGAAAACATTGGCGAATTTTTTTCCCCGGTCTCTTTGCTCACAATATAATTCAACATTACCACAGTCCTTCTACCCAGGTGTTTACCCCACATCAGGACCAAATCCTCACCAGTCTCTACCGCAATTTTTTTTCCAAATTGTTGTCATAGTACCTTGGCATGAATTTCTAGTTTGGCCTACTGGGAAACTTGTCAAACTTCATGTGCAAGACTCTTAGGGTTACTAATGCAGCGTTCATGCATGTAAAATGCATAAATGAACTTTGCACTTTATTGCCACATATTAACACCTATTTACATGTTATATAATGTTATTTACATGTTTTATATTGTTTTCTGGTTTTTTTAAAGAATCCCCTCTCCCCTGGTTCTAATTCTGTTTGGCAGAAAACACCTCTTTTTAGTGTTTTTGACTCTACAGGAGCTACGAGACTTGAAAAGGGCAAGGTCAGGGGCCACGCTTCAGAAATTTCGAGACGAACAAAATGGGATGAAGTAGGACACCAGGAGACCAAGGAGATGGAAACTAGGTTAGGTGGCGCACCCACCTGTGCTCTTTTGCACGTCGTCTGTCCGATTCGTCTCAATCTTTTGCGAACCGACTTGTTTTGACCTAAAAACCACTATATATATGACCCCCGAGGGTTTCGTCGAGGCTACAACGGCGGAGATCAAAAACACATAAACATAGAGTTAGCAGGCCGCCACCATCGGAGATCGAAGCGGGGAAACGTTGCCGCAATCGCCTCCAGTGGACTCTACCCCCTCCGATGTGGTCATATTCATCAACATCATCATCTCCATGACCATCTATAGCAGCACCATCTTCATCTACCCCCTGTAATCTCTTGGCAAACATGATGTATGATGCAATATATTGTTTTCTCATAATCTATTGTATCTCTATGTTGATATTTGAGTAGTGACTTGTTCTTGGCAATTGTTATATAGTTTGTTGTTGGTTGCATTCAAGTATATGTTATCTTCTATGATGATCTTGTTGTACTAATATATGAGTGCACCCATATGTTGGGGGATGCACAAGGTTGTCACCGTTGCATGTTGATAGGATGAGGGATAACTGAAGTTTGATAGAAACCGAATCCCAGTAACTATGGAGACCTTTAATCTTACATTGGTGGTTGGACTTTATGTCTTAATAATTTCCTTGTTTGTTCTTAATTGGCCTTGAGATCAATGACTAGTGGTGTAATTGCTCATGTTTATGGCTACACCTATCTATGGCTCCTCTCTGTAAGGAAAACTAAAAAAAGACTATGTTTGTGCTTCACTAATTATGACAACTACACAAATGAAGTAGTAATTTGCTAGAATACTTACTCCCTTGAGTTACTCCACTTTACTTCATTTCATTTCACTTCATCTCATTTTACTTTATTGCACTTTGCTTTTCTTCCATTAGTTCTACTCAAGCATTTTATTTTTAGCACTTTTAGTTTCCTAGTAAAAACCTCTTCACATACACAAACACTATATCTTCTAGCTTTGCATAGAAGGCCAAATAGGTTGGTTATAGGGCTTTAGAGAATAGATAGATTACCTTCAGCTTCTCGTGGGTTCGACACTCTATATATACTTATCGAATTATACTGCGGTGATCCCCTGCACTTGGGGGTTATCAAGCGTCTACTGTCAATTGGTAATCAATACTTGCGATAACTCTACTGCTACCATCGAGTAGGGTTTGGGTTTGCCACCCATGCCGAATCATCTGTACAAATCTGGATGCACCGGACTTCCTGCGGTTAGCTACAATAATAACCATCATTACTAAGGGGGATTCAAATCGCTGATAATAGTTACACTATTAAGGAAAACACCATAGGGGCATGGCTTTTGGTAGCGGACCCAATTTAAGGCACTCGGCTTCTCTTATTTGTTGCGTGCCAAAACGGAGCACGTGACCAATATGTTGTTACTAGCAGCGCACCTAGGGTACACTACAAAAAAATTGTTAACTACGGCGTAAAAATTTTGTCGGCTAAAGAGTCTAAGGCGACGAAACGAGTTATGTGGCGCATATTGCGTCACCTAAGGATCCATTAAAGATTTTCTAATTGATGGGTCTTTGTCGATGAAAAATCGATCCATGCAAAAAACTTTGTGGACCCCATCAAAACCAACGAGGACGATTAGTCGTCCATGACGCGGCCCTAGTTAGCATTTTAGCTTTAAGGGGTTGTTTGGTTTATTCCCACATCCACCATGCCAATATTTTGGCATCCAATTCGTTGCCCCCTCCTCGCCAGCGAAGAAATAGGAGTAGGGACCAAAATGTATGGCAACTGGCGGCCACAATTCAAACAGCTCCTAAGAGCATCTCCATTCACCCCCAAATGGCTTTGGGAGGTGCCGGTCCTTTTTTCCGTTGTAGTTGGCCCCCCCGAAGTTGTTTTTAGGCTGGCAGAAGGGGTTTTTGCTGCCGGCGCTCACAACCACTCCCAACCAAAAGGAGGGCAAGTGGGGGCGCCGGCAAAACGGGCGTCTTTGGCGGGACTCGCCTCGCAGTGGCACATTGATACGTCTCCGACGTATCGATAATTTCTTATGTTCCATGCTACATTATTGATGATATCTACATGTTTTATACACATTATATGTCGTATTTACACATTTTCCGGCACTAACCTATTAACAAGATGCCGAAGAGCTAGTTGCTGTTTTCTGCTGTTTTTGGTTTCAGAAATCCTAGTAAGGAAATATTCTCGGAATTGGACGAAATCAACGCCCAGGGTCCTATTTTTGCACGAAGCTTCCAGAAGACCGAAGGGGAAAGGAAGTGGGGCCACGAGGCGCCGCCACACTAGGGCGGCGCGGCCAGGCTTGGGCCCGCGCGGCCCTAATGTGTGGGGGCCCTCGTGTGGCCCCCCGCGTTGCCCTTCCTCCTACTTAAAGTCTTCGTTGCGAAACCCTCTGTACCGAGAGCCACGATACGGAAAACCTTCCAGAGACGCCACCGCCGCCAATCCCATCTCGGGGGATTCAGGAGATCGCCTCCGGCACCCTGCCAGAGAGGGGAATCATCTCCCGGAGGACTCTTCATCGCCATGATCGCCTCCGGAGTGATGAGTGAGTAGTTCACCCCTGGACTATGGGTCCATAGCATTAGCTAGATGGTCGTCTTCTCCTAATTGTGCTTCATTGTTGGATCTTGTGAGCTGCCTAACATGATCAAGATCATCTATCTGTAATACTATATGTTGTGTTTGTCGGGATCCGATGGATAGAGAATACTATGTTATGGTGATTATCAATCTATTACCTATGTGTTGTTTATGATCTTGCATGCTCTTCGTTATTAGTAGAGGCTCTGGCCAAGTTTTTGCTCTTAACTCCAAGAGGGAGTATTTATGCTCGATAGTGGGTTCATGCCTCCATTAAATCTGGGACAGTGACAGAAAGTTCTAAGGTTGTGGATGTGCTGTTGCCACTAGGGATAAAACATTGATGCTATGTCTAAGGATGTAGTTGTTGATTACATTACGCACCATACTTAATGTAATTGTCTGTTGCTTGCAACTTAATACTGGAAGGGGTTCGGATGATAACCTGAAGGTGGACTTTTTAGGCATAGATGCATGTTGGATGGCGGTCTATGTACTTTGTCGTAATGCCCTGATTAAATCTCACTATATTTATCATATCATGTATGTGCATTGTTATGCCTTCTCTATTTGTCAATTGCCCGACTGTAATTTGTTCACCCAACATGCTTTAATCTTATGGGAGAGACACCTCTAGTGAACCGTGGACCCCGGTCCTATTCTTTACATCGCATACAATCTACGCAATTGTTCTTTACTTGTTTTCTTCGCAAACAATCATCTTCCACACAATACGGTTAATCCTTTGTTACAGCAAGCCGGTGAGATTGACAACCTCATCTGTTTCGTTGGGGCAAAGTACTTTGGTTGTGTTGTGCAGGTTCCACGTTGGCGCCGGAATCCCTGGTGTTGCGCCGCATCACATTTCGCCACCATCAACCTTCAACGTGCTTCTTGGCTCCTCCTGGTTCGATTAAACCTTGGTTTTTTTCTGAGGGAAAACTTGCCATTGTACGCATCATACCTTCCTCTTGGGGTTCCCAACGGACGTGTACATCTACGCGCATCAAGCCTCTTTTCTGGCGCCGTTGCCGGGGAGATCAAGACACGCTGCAAGGGGAGTCTCCACTTCCCAATCTCTTTACTTTGTTTTTGTCTTGCTTTATTTTATTTACTACTTTGTTTGCTGCACTTAAACAAAACACACAAAAAATTAGTTGCTAGTTTTACTGTATTTACTGTCTTGCTCTCTATATCAAAAATATAAAAAAAAAATTAGTTACTTGCATTTAGTTTACTTTTGTTATCATGTCTAGCTCTGTACCTGTTACTTCTTCACCTGAGGAATTAGTTTTTAATTTTAAACAAGGGGATGAGGAAAGTTTTAAAGATGCTTGGTCCAGGATTTTTACTTCTTATCGTAAAGCTGAACCTCAAATGACTCTAAGTTTTCTCCTTAGTAATTTTTATTTTGGTCTTATGATTCGCTATAGATATGCCTTGGATGCTGTAGTGGGGTGAGATTTCCTTCATTGTAATGGGGATCAAGATTTTAACGCCATAAAGAAGTTGGTTGCATCACATGATTCAGCTAATAACTTTGATTCAGCCCTTATTAGCATTTATAATAGATTAAACACTCTTGAGACAAGTGCATCTCGCTTGAATGAAAATTATAGATATGTTCGTAACCGTCTTGATCAAGTTTTAGTGAACTCTGAACCTTCATTATGGGATCCTACTGTTAAAATTGTTATCGGTGACCAAACTCTTCATGCCAATTGTGATATTATGTCTGAATTTTGCTTAATGCCTAAGAGTATTCATAAATCTTTGCAACTTTGGGGATTCGTTGAAGGGGGAGAAGGAATAACTCTTATTGATAACTCTGTTATAATTCCTAAAGGAATAGCCTGTGGGCGTGCATACAACCATTCTTGGTAGAACAATATCCATTGATTATCTTGTTATTGAATGTGCAGGAACGGGACAAATCACACTCGGAAGATCCTCGCTGAAACTATTGGGAGCAGTCATAGATATGGGAGAAGGCACCCTAAAGTTCACCTCTACACCCGGGGGTAGACATGTATTCCCTAAACCAAAGAGTAAGAAAAAGAATAAGAAAGGTAAAGGTAAAGCCCAAGGTAATGTTGATGCTTCATCTCTTGATGATACTTGAATTGCACTTTCTGCGCCTAGCTGAAAGGCGTTAAAGAAAAGCGCTTATGGGAGACAACCCATGTTTTTACTACAGTACTTTGTTTTATATTTGAGTCTTGGAAGTTGTTTACTACTGTAGCAACCTCTCCTTATCATGTTTTTGTGACAAGTAAAGTCTCTATGGTAAAGTTGATGCTAGATTTGGATTGCTGCGCAGAAACAACATTGCTGTCTGTCACGAATTTGAGCAGAAGTCTCTGTAAAAAAATCAAAAAAATCTGAAAAATTACGAGCGTGATCCTCAGATATGTACGCAACTTTCATTAGTTTTCAAATTTTCCATTTGAGCAAGTTAAGTGCCCAGTCCAGATGCATCTTTACGGACTGTTCTGTTTTTGACAGATTCTGTCTTTTATTTCGCATTGCCGCTTTTGCTATGTTGAATGAGTTTCTTTGTTACATTAACTTTTAGAAGCTTTGTGAAATATCCAGAAGTGTTAAGAATGATTGTGTCACCTCTGAATATATGAATTTGTGGTTATGCACTAACCCTGTAATGAGTTTGCTTGAAGTTTGGTGTGAAGGAAGTTTTCAAGGGTCAAGAGAGGAGTATGATATACTATGATCAGGAGGAGTGAAAGCTCTAAGCTTGGGGATGCCCCCGCGGTTCATCCCTGCATATTTTAAGAAGACTCAAGCGTCTAAGCTTGGGGATGCCCAAGGCATCCCCTTCTTCATCGACAACATCACCAGGTTCCTCCCCTGGAACTATATTTTTATTCAGTCACATCTTATGTACTTTGCTTGGAGCGTCGGTTTGTTTTGTTTTTGTTTTTGTTTGAATAAAATGGATCCTAGCATTCAATGTATGGGAGAGAGACACGCTCCGTCTGTTGCATATGGACAAATATGTCCTTAGGCTTTACTCATAATGTTCAAGGCGAAGGTTGAAATTTCTTCGTTAAATTGTTATATGGTTGGAATCGGAAATGCTACATGTAGTAATTCTAAAATGTCTTGGATAATGTGATACTTGGCAATTGTTGTGCTCATGTTTAAGCTCTTGCATCATATACTTTGCACCCATTAATGAAGAAATACATAGAGCTTGCTTAAATTTGGTTTGCATATTTGGTTTCTCTAAGGTCTAGATAATTTCTAGTATTGAGTTTTGAACAACAAGGAAGACGGTGTAGAGTTTTATAATGTTTACAATATGTCTTTTATGTGAGTTTTGCTGCACCGGTTCATCCTTGAGTTTGCTTCAAATAACCTTGCTAGCCTAAACCTTGTATCGAGAGGGAATACTTCTCACGCATCCAAAATCCTTGAGCCAACCACTATGCCATTCGTGTCCACCATACCTACCTACTACATGGTATTTCTCCGCCATTCCAAAGTAAATTGCTTGAGTGCTACCTTTAAAATTCCATCATTCGCCTTTACAATATATAGCTCATGGGACAAATAGCTTAAAAACTATTGTGGTATTGAATATGTACTTATGCACTTTATCTCTTATTAAGTTGCTTGTTGTGTGATAACCATGCTTCTGGGGACGCCATCAACTCTTTGTTGAATATCATGTGAGTTGCTATGCATGTCCGTCTTGTCTGAAGTAAGAGAGATCTACCACCTTAATGGTTAGAGCATGCATATTGTTAGAGAAGAACATTGGGCAGCTAACTAAAGCCATGAATCATGGTGGAAGTTTCAGTTTTGGACATATATGAGAACACTAATTGTTGCCACATGCTTATGCATTAAAGAGGAGTCCATTATCTGTTGTCCATGTTGTCCCGGTATGGATGTCTAAGTTGAGAATAATCAAAAGCGAGAAATCCAAAATGCGAGCTTTCTCCCTTAGACCTTTGTACAGGCGGCATGGAGGTACCCCTTTGTGACACTTGGTTAAAACATGTGTATTGCGATGATTCGGTAGTCCAAGCTAATTAGGACAAGGTGCGGGCACTATTAGTATACTATGCATGAGGCTTGCAACTTGTAAGATATAATTTACATAATACATATGCTTTATTACTACCGTTGACAAAATTGTTTCATGTTTTCAAAATAAAAGCTCTAGCACAAATATAGCAATCAATGCTTTCCTCTTTGAAGGACCATTCTTTTACTTTTATTGTTGAGTCAGTTCACCTATCTCTCTCCATCTCAAGAAGCAAACACTTGTGTGAACTATGCATTGATTCCTACATACTTGCATATTGCACTTGTTATATTACTGTACATTGACACTATCCATGAGATATACATGTTATAAGTTGAAAGCAACCGCTGAAACTTAATCTTCCTTTGTGTTGCTTCAATACCTTTACTTTGATTTATTGCTTTATGAGTTAACTCTTATGCAAGACTTATTGATGCTTGTCTTGAAGTACTATTCATGAAAAGTCTTTGCTTTATGATTCATTTGTTTACTCATGTCATTACCATTGTTTTGATCGCTGCATTCATTACATATGCTTACAATAGTATGATCAAGGTTATGATAGCATGTCACTCCAAAAATTATCCTTGTTATCGTTTACACTCGGCACGACGAGCAGTAACTAAGCTTGGGGATGCCGATACGTCTCCGACGTATCGATAATTTCTTATGTTCCATGCTACATTATTGATGATATCTACATGTTTTATACACATTATATGTCGTATTTACGCATTTTCCAAGCACTAACCTATTAACAAGATGCCGAAGAGCCGATTCTTTGTTTTCTGCTGTTTTTGGTTTCAGAAATCCTAGTAAGGAAATATTCTCGGAATTGGACGAAATCAACGCCCATGGTCCTATTTTTGCACGAAGCTTCCAGAAGACCGAAGGGGAAAGGAAGTGGGGCCACGAGGTGCCACCACACTAGGGCGGCGCGACCAGGCTTGGGCCCGCGCGGCCCTAGTGTGTGGGGCCCTCGTGTGGTCCCCCGCGTTGCCCTTCCGCCTACTTAAAGTCTTCGTCGTGAAACCCTCTGTACCGAGAGCCACGATACGGAAAACCTTCCAGAGACGCCGCCGCCGCCAATCCCATCTCGGGGATTCAGGAGATCGCCTCGGCACCCTCGCCGGAGAGGGAATCATCTCCCGGAGGACTCTTCATCGCCATGATCGCCTCCGGAGTGATGAGTGAGTAGTTCACCCTCGGACTATGGGTCCATAGCATTAGCTAGATGGTCGTCTTCTCCTAATTGTGCTTCATTGTTGGATCTTGTGAGCTGCCTAACATGATCGAGATCATCTATCTGTAATACTATATGTTGTGTTTGTCTGGATCCGATGGATAGAGAATACTATGTTATGGTGATTATCAATCTATTACCTATGTGTTGTTTATGATCTTGCATGCTCTCCATTATTAGTAGAGGCTCTGGCCAAGTTTTTGCTCTTAACTCCAAGAGGGAGTATTTATGCTCGATAGTGGGTTCATGCCTCCATTAAATCTGGGACAGTGACAGAAAGTTCTAAGGTTGTGGATGTGTTGTTGCCACTAGGGATAAAACATTGATGCTATGTCTAAGGATGTAGTTGTTGATTACATCTCGCACCATACTTAATGCAATTGTCTGTTGCTTGCAACTTAATACTGGAAGGGGTTCGGATGATAACCACAAGGTGGACTTTTTAGGCATAGATGCATGCTGGATGGCGGTCTATGTACTTTGTCGTAATGCCCTGATTAAATCTCACTATATTTATCATATCATATGTATGTGCATTGTTATGCCTTCTCTATTTGTCAATTGCCCGACTGTAATTTGTTCACCCAACATGCTTTAATCTTATGGGAGAGACACCTCTAGTGAACTGTGGACCCCGGTCCTATTCTTTACATCGCATACAATCCATCGCAATTGTTCTTTACTCGTTTTCTTCGCAAACAATCATCTTCCACACAATATGGTTAATCCTTTGTTACAGCAAGCCGGTGAGATTGACAACCTCATCTGTTTCGTTGGGGCAAAGTACTTTGGTTGTGTTGTGCGGGTTCCACGTTGGCGCCGGAATCCCTGGTGTTGCGCCGCATCACATTTAGCCACCATCAACCTTCAACGTGCTTCTTGGCTCCTCCTGGTTCGATTAAACCTTGGTTTCTTTCTGAGGGAAAACTTGCCACTGTGCGCATCATACCTTCCTCTTGGGGTTCCCAACGGACGTGTACATCTACGCGCATCACACATCACGACATCAAAGCCTCGTTCCCCGCGCCCGCAACTTTTCCATCAGCCGCGGACGACGAGCGGGCTCTCCTTGCATCAATTGCACGCAGCGGCGTTAATGCGATGCCACCGTGATAACCCCAAAGTTCAAGGGATCACCATAGTACAATTAGATAAGTATTTGAGTGTCGAACCCACTAGGAGTTGAAGGCAAATTACCTATTCTCTAAATCTCTATAACCCACTTATATGGCATTCTATGCAAAGGTTGGAACTACAATGTGTGTGTGTGGTTTTTTTTTGTAGTAACTAAAAAATAGTAAAGTTTTTTGAGACCGAATACTATAGGTAAACTGGTGCAAGTTAAATGGAGCTAGTGAAGTGGAAGTGGATAACCCAAGGGAGCAAGTGCTTAGGCAAATTGATATTTCATTTGGTTGGTTGTCACAATTAGTGAAGCACACATATAATGTTTTTATTGTTTCTTCTACAGAGGAGCCATGAATAGATGCAACCATATACTCAAGAAAATACACCCCTAGTGAGTGATCCTAAGGCCAATTAAGATCAAACAAGGGAATTATTAAGACATAAAGTACATCCACCACATTTATATCTAAGTTCCCCATGATAATACCCCGATTGATTAACCATGGATTAATACGACATGTATCTCTAAGAATTGGGATTCGGTTTCTAACAAACTTCGGCTATCCCTCATCCTATCAACATGCAACGGTGACAACCTTGTGCATCCCCCAACATATGTGTGCACTCATATCTTAGTACAACAAGGTCATTATAGAATATAACATATACTTGTAATGAACTAACAACAAACTATAACATAATTGTCATAAACAAGTCACTACTCAAACATCAACATAGAGATACAATAGATCATGAGAAAACAATATAATGCAATGTTTGCTAAGAGATTATGATGCGCGTAGATGTACACGTCCGTTGGGAACCCCAAGAGGAAGGTGTGATGCGCACAGCAGCAAGTTTTCCTTCAGAAAGAAACCAAGGTTATTGAACCAGTAGGAGCCAAGAAGCACGTGAAGGTTGTTGGTGGAGGAATGTAGTGCGGCGCAACACCAGTGAAACCGGCGCCAACGTGGAACCTGCACAACACAATCAAAGTACTTTGCCCCAACATAACGAGTGAGGTTGTCAATCTCACCGGCTTGCCGAAAACAAAGGATTAAACGTATCGAGTGGAAGATGGTGTTTGTTTGCAAAGAACGAGTAAAGAACAGAGATTGCGTAGAATGTATTCAGATGTAAAAGAATGGACCGGGGTCCACAGTTCACTAGAGGTGTCTCTCCAATAAGATAACTAACATGCTTGGGTGAACAAATTACAGGCGGGCAATTGACAAATAAAGATTCAATACATATCAACGATGATTACTATGTGATTTAATCAGAGGCATTACGACAAAGTACATAGACCGCTATCCAGCATGCATCTATGCCTAAATAATCCACCTTCAGGTTATCATCCGAACCCCTTCCGGTATTAAGTTGTAAACAACAGATAATTGCATTAAGTATGGCGCGTAATGTAATCAACACAAATATCCTTAAACAAATCATCAATGTTTTTATCCCTAGTAGCAACAGCACATCCACAACCTTAGAACTTTCTGTCACTGTCCCAGATTTAATGGAGGCATGAACCCACTATCGAGCATAAAAACTCCCTCTTGGAGTTACAAGTATCAACTTGGCCAGAGCCTCTACTAGCAACGGAGAGCATGCAAGAACATAAACAACACATATATGATAGATTGATAATCAACTTAACATAATATTCTATATTCATCGGATCCCGCCAAACACAACATGTAGCATTACAAATAGATGATCTTGATCATGTTAGGCAGCTCACAAGATCTATAACAATGATAGCACAAGCGGAGAAGACAACCATCTAGCTACTCGCTATGGACCCATAGTCCAAGGATGAACTACTCACGCATCAATCCGGAGGCGGGCATGATGATGTAGAGCCCCTCCGGTGATGATTCCCCTGTCCGACAGGGTGCCGGAGGCGATCTCCTGAATCCCCCGAGATGGGATTCGCGACGGCGGCGTCTCTGGAAGGTTTTCCGTATCGTGGCTCTCGGTACAGGGGGTTTCGTGATGAAGGCTATTTGTAGGCGGAAGGGTAGGTCAAGTGGCGGCACGAGGGCCCCACACACCAGGCCGGCGCGGCCAAGGCTTGGGCCGCGCCGCCCTGTTGTGTGGCCCCCTCGTGGCCCCACTTCGTACCTCCCTCGGTCTTCTGGAAGCTTCGTGTAAAAATAGGCCCCTGGGCGTTGATTTCGTCCAATTCCGAGAATATTTCCTTACTAGGATTTCTGAAACCAAAAACAGCAGAAAACAACCACTAGCGCTTCGGCATCTTGTTAATAGGTTAGTGCCGGAAAATGTATAATAATGCCGTAAAGTATGTATAAAACATTCAAGTATTGTAATAAAAGTAGCATGGAACATAAGAAATTATAGATACGTTTGAGACGTATCAAGCATCCCTAAGCTTAGTTCCTACTCGTCCTCGAGTAGGTAAACGATAACACAAATAATTTCTGAAGTGACATGCTACCAACATAATCTTGATCAACATTATTGTAAAGCATATGAGATGAATGGAGTGATCTGAACAAAATATTGCTAACAAAGATAATGACTAAGCAAATGAATCATATATCAAAACTTTTCATGAATAGTACTTTCAAACAAGTATCAATAAGAGTTGCATAAGAGCTAACTCATAAGCAATAAATTCTAAGTAGAATGCATTGAAGCAACACAAAGGATGATTAAGTTTCAGCAATTGCTTTCAACTTGTAACATGTATATCTCATGGATATTTGTCAACATAGAGTAATATAACAGGTGCAATAAGTAAACATGTAAGAATCAATGCACACAGTTAACACAAGTGTTTGCTTCTAAGATAGAAAGAAGTGGCTAAGCCGACTCAACAATAAAGTAAAAGATTGGCCCTTCGCGAGAGGAAGCATTGATTACTATTTTTGTGCTAGAGCTTTTGTTTTGAAAACATAGAAACAATTTTGTCAACGGTAGTAATAATTCATATGTGCTATGCATAATACTTCCTACAAGTTGCATGTCTCATGCATAGAGTACTAATAGTTCTCGCACCTTGTCCTACTTAGCTCGGAAGACACGGATTATCATCACATGACATATGTTTCAACCAAGTGTCACAAAGGGGTACCTCTATGCCGCCTGTACAAGTGTCTAAGGAGAAAGCACGCATTGGATTTCTCGCTTTTGATTATTGTCAACTTAGACATCCATACCGGGACAACATAGACAACGAGATAATGGACTCCTCTTTTAATGCTTAAGCATTCAACAACGATTAATATTCTCATAAGAGATTGAGGTTGTATGTCCAAAACTGAAACTTCCACCATGATACATGGCTTTAGTTAGCAGCCCAATGTTCTTCTCTAACATATGCATACTCAAACCATTTGATCATGAAATCGCACTTACTTCAGACAAGACGAACATGCATAGCATCTCACATGATATCCAACAAAGGTAAAGTTGATGGCTGTAGGATAACGTAGCATAGAAAACAAAAATTTTCCTACGGCGAACACGCAATCCAAGCCAAGATGCAATCTAGAAGACGGTAGCAACGAGGGGATTATCGAGTCTCACCCTTGAAGAGATTCCAAAGCCTACAAGATGAGGCTCTTGTTGCTGCGGTAGACGATCACTTGCCGCTTGCAAAAGCGCGTAGAAGATCTTGATCACGGCGCCACGAACGGGCAGCACCTCCGTACTCGGTCACACGTTCGGTTGTTGATGAAGA
Organism: Lolium rigidum; assembly: GCF_022539505.1. NCBI lineage: Eukaryota > Viridiplantae > Streptophyta > Magnoliopsida > Poales > Poaceae > Lolium > Lolium rigidum. The sequence continues at coordinate 82,670,516 of NC_061508.1, forward strand.
CGACGTCCACCTCCCCGTTCCGGCGGGCAGCGGAAGTAGTAGCTCCTCTTGAATCCGACGGCACGACGGCGTGGTGTCGGTGGCGGTGGAGAAATCCGGCGGAGCTTCGCTAAGCGTGCGGGATATGGTGGAGGAGCGGGGCGCTAGGGTTTGGGGAGAGGGGGTGGCCGGCCACTATAGGGGGCGGCCAAGGTGGTGGCTTTGGTGTGGCCGGCCCCCTCCCCTTGGCCCTCTATATATAGGTGGAAGCCCCAAGTGTTGGACTACAAGTCTTCGAATAAGACCCGAACCCAAAACCTTCCATATGGTGGGAAACCTTCCCAAGCTAGGATTCCCACTAGAGGTGGGAATTCCACCTACCATAAGGGGGGGTGGCCGGCCCCTTATGGGGAGTCCACTTGGGACTCCACCCCACTAGGGTTGGCCGGCCATGGTGGTGGAGTCCCATGTGGACTCCACCTTCCTAGGTGGGTTCTTCGGACTTTTCTAGAACCTTCTAGAATCTTCCATAGAACCTTCCGCATCATTTTAATTCACATAAAATGACATCCTATATATGAATCTTATTCTCCGGACCATTCCGGAACTCCTCGTGATGTCCGGGATCTCATCCGGGACTCCGAACAAATATTCGAACTCCATTCCATATTCAAGTTCTACCATTTCAACATCCAACTTTAAGTGTGTCACCCTACGGTTCGCGAACTATGCGGACATGGTTGAGTACTCACTCCGACCAATAACCAATAGCGGGATACTGGAGATCCATAATGGCTCCCACATATTCAACGATGACTTTAGTGATCGAATGAACCATACACATACGATACCAATTCCCTTTGTCACGCGATATTTTACTTGTCTGAGGTTTGATCATCGGTATCATACTATACCTTGTTCAACCTCGTCTCCTGACAAGTACTCTTTACTCGTACCGTGGTATGTGGTCTCTTATGAACTTATTCATATGCTTGCAAGACATTAGACGACATTCCACCGAGAGGGCCGAGTATATCTATCCGTCATCGGGATGGACAAATCCCACTTGTTGATCCATATGCCTCAACTCATACTTTCCGGATACTTAATCCCACCTTTATAACCACCCATTTACGCAGTGGCGTTTGATGTAATCAAAGTACCTTTCCGGTATAAGTGATTTATATGATCTCATGGTCATAAGGACTAGGTAACTATGCAATGAAAGCTTATAGCAAATAACTTAATGACGTGATCTTATGCTACGCTTAATTGGGTGTGTCCATTACATCATTCATATAATGATATAATCTTGTTATTAATAACATCCAATGTTCATGATTATGAAACTAATCATCTATTAATCAACAAGCTAGTTAAGAGGCTTACTAGGGACTCTTTGTTGTTTACATATCACACATGTATCAATGTTTCGGTTAATACAATTATAGCATGGTATATAAACATTTATCATAAACATAAAGATATATATAATAACCACTTTTATTATTGCCTCTTGGGCATATCTCCAACGAGTCTCCCACTTGCACTAGAGTCAATAATCTAGATTACATTGTAAGGTACCTAACACCCATGGCATTACGGTGTTGGTCATGCTTTGCCCTAGGGAGAGCTTTAGTCAACGGATACTGCTACATTCGGATCGGTGTGTACTTTGCAAATCTTTACTTCTCCATCTTCGATGTACTCGCGAATCGAATGATAACGCAGCTTGATATGCTTCGACCTCTTGTGTGACCTTGGTTCATGTGCATTGGCGATGGCACCCATGTTGTCACAATATATGACTAGTGGGTCCAATGCACTAGGAACCACACCGAGCTCTACAATAAACCTCTTCATCCATACCGCTTCTGATGAAGCCTCTGAAGCCGCTATGTACTCCGATTCACGTTGAGGATTTCGCCACTGTGCATCGCTTCGAGCTTGCCCGACTATCTGCAAGCACCATTCAATATAAACACGTACCCGGACTGTGACTTAGAGTCATCGGGATCGGTGTTCCAACTTGCATCGGTGTAACTTGTTACAACGAGCTCTTGGTCACCTCCATAACAAAGAAACATATCCTTAGTTCTTTTCAAGTACTTCGGGATATTCTTGACCGCTGTCCGGTGTTCCATTCCCGGATCACTTTGATATCTGCTAGTCAAACTAACGACATGTGCTATATCCGGTCTTGTACATAGCATGGCATACATGATAGAGCCTACTGCCGAGGCATAGGGGATCTTACTCATCCTTTCTCTTTCTTCGCCGTAGCCGGTCCTTGAGTCTTACTCAAGACCTTGCACCGGTAACATAGGTAAGAATCCTTTCTTACTTTCGTCCATTCTAAACTTCTTTAGAATCTTGTCCGGGTATGTACTCCGTGATAGCCCTATTAGACGTCTTGATCTATCTCTATAAATCTTGATGCCTAATATATACGATGCTTCACCAAGGTCTTTCATTGAAAAACTATTATTCAAATAACCTTTTACACCTGCTTAATAGTTCTATATCATTCCCAATCAATAATATGTCATCTACATATAATATCGGGAACGCTACGTAGCTCCCACTCACTTTCTTGTAAATACGAGGCCTCTCCATGACACTCGTATAAACCCGAAGTCTTTGATCACCTTATCAAAGTGTCGGTTCCAACTTCTTGATGCTTGCTTCAGTCCATAGATTGAACGCTGAAGTTTGCATACTATGTCAGCATTTTTAGGATCGACAAAACCTTTGGGTTGTACCATATACAACTCTTCCTCAATGTCTCCATTAAGGAACGCCGTTTTGACATCCATCTGCCAAATTTCATAATCGAAAAATGCAGCTATTGCTAACAAAATCCTCACAGATTTTAGCTTCGCTACGGGTGAGAAAGTCTCATCGTAGTCAACACCTTGAATTTGTCGGAAACCCTTTGCGACAAGTCGAGCTTTATAGACAGTAATATTACCATCGGCATCTGTTTTTCTCTTGAAGATCCATTTATTTTCGACGGCCTTTCGGCTATCGGGTAAGTCTACCAAAGTCCATACTTTGTTATCATACATGGATCCCATTTCCGATTTCATGGCTTCTTGCCATTTGTTGGAATCACGGGCTCATCATCGCTTCTTCATACGTCGCGAGGTCTTCATCATTGTTATCCACAATCATGACATTTAGACAAGGATCATACCAATGCAGGTGGCACGTTCCCTTGTCGATCTGCGAGGTTCAGTAGCTATCTCATTTGAAGTTTCATGATCATTATCATTAGCTTCCTTTGTTGCCGGTGTAGGCGGCACGGGAACATCTTCCGATCTTGCGCTACTCCGATCAACGAGTAGAGATTCTTCAATCTCATCGAGTTCTACTTTTCTTCCGAGTCACTTCTTTAGTGAGAAATTCTTTCTCAAGAAAGGTTCCGTTCTTAGCAACAAAAATCTTGCCTTCGGATGCCGTGATAGAAAGTGTACCCTATAGTTTCCTTAGGGTATCCTATGAAGACGCATTTCTCCGCTTTGGGTTCTAGCTTGTCCGGTTGTAACTTTTTTACATAGGCTTCGCAACCCCAAACTTTTAGGAACGACGGCTTAGGTTTCTTATTAAACCATAATTCATACGGTGTCGTTTCAACGGATTTTGATGGTGCTCTATTTAAAGTGAATGCGGCTGTCTCTAATGCATAACTCCAAAAAGATAACGGTAAATCAGTAAGAGACATCATAGAACGAACCATATCTAAGAGAGTTCGATTACGACGTTCGGACACACCGTTTCGTTGTGGTGTTCCCGGCGGTGTCAATTGTGAAAGTATTCCGCATTTCTTTAAATGCATGCCAAACTCATAACTCGGATATTCACCTCCGCGATCGGATCGTAGAAATTTAATCTTCTTGTTACGTTGATTTTCTACTTCACTTTGGAATTCCTTAAACTTCTCGAAAGTTTCGGATTTATGTTTCATTAAATAGATATACCCATATCTACTCAAATCATTTGTGAAGGTTAGAACATAACGATAACCACCGCGCGATGCTACACTCATTGGTCCACACACATCTGTATGTATGATTTCCAATAAGTCAGTAGCTCGCTCCATCATACCCGAGAATGGAGTCTTAGTCATTTTTCCCATCAGACATGCTTCACATCTATCAAGTGACTCAAAGTCAAGTGATTCAAGTAATCCATCGGTATGGAGTTTCTTCATGCGTTTCACTCCAATATGACCAAGACGACAGTGCCACATATAAGTAGAATTATCATTCAATTTAATTCGCTTAGCATCAATGTTATGTATATGTGTATCACTACAATCGAGATCTAACGAAAATAAGCCATTCTTTTCGGGTGCTCGACCATAAAAGATATTATTCATAAAAATAGAACAACCATTATTCTCGGACTTGAATGAATAACCGTCTTGCATTAAACAAGATCCGGATATAATGTTCATGCTCAACGCGGGTACAAAATAGCAATTATTTAGGCTTAAAACTAATCCCGAAGGTAGATGTAGAGGAAGTGTGCCGACAGCGATCACATCGACTTTGGATCCATTTCCAACGCGCATCGTCACTTCATCTTTCGGTAGTCTTCGTTTATTCTTTAGTTCCTGTTTCGAGTTACAAATATGAGCAACCGAACCGGTATCAAATACCCAGGTACTAGTACGAGAACCGAGTGAGATAAACATCTATAACATGTATATCGGATATACCTTCTTTCTTCTTCTTGACAAGGCCGCTCTTCGGATCCGCCAAATACTTGGAGCAATTACGCTTCCGGTGTCCCTTCTCCTTGCGGTAATAACACTCAGCATCGGGCTTAGGGCCGGTCTTAGGTTTCACGAGAGGCGTGGCAGCTTTCTTGCCACTCTTCTTGTTCTTGCCTTTAGACTTGCCCTGTTTCTTGAAGCTGGTGGTCTTGTTGACCATCAACACTTGGTGCTCTTTCTTAATTTCAATCTCAGCAGATTTTAGCATGGCGAAGAGTTCGGGTAACTCTTTGTTCATGTTCTGCATATTGTAATTCATCACAAAGTTCTTATAACTAGGTGGCGGTGATTGAAGGACACGATTAATCCCCAGTCCGTTAGGAATCACTATTCCCAAGTCACCGAGTTTCTTCGCATGCCCGGTCATGGCGAGCATGTGCTCACTAACGGAGCTGCCTTCTTCCATCATGCAGTCGAAGAAGTGTTTCGATGCTTCATAGCATTCCACGGCCGCATGAGTCTCAAAGATAGTCTTTAACTCATTGATTAACTCATGTGGATCGTGGTGCTCAAAACGTTTTTGAAGATCGGCTTCCAGACTGCACAGGATGGCACACTGAACTTGAGAGTACCGAGTTTTCCGAGTCGCGTAAACATTCTTTACTTCATCGGTTTCAGTTTCTGCAGGAGGGTCACCTAGCGGTGCATCAAGCACATATTGCAAGTTTCCGCCATTGAGGAAGATCCTCACATGACGGAACCAGTCGGTGAAGTTGCTACCGTTGCTCTTAAGCTTTTCTTTCTCTAGGAACTGGTTAAAATTGATTGAGGACGCCATATCTACAACATATTTGCAATAGTTTAGACTAATGTTTATGACAAATTGAGTTCAAATTTTAATTTAACAAAATTAAAAACTAGGTGAACTCCCACTCAAAACAATATCCCTCGCATTGTTTTAGTGATCACATGAACCAAATCCATCACACCTATGCCCGATCATCACGAGACAAGATGTAATTTCAATGGCGAACACTCAAAGTGTTCATCATATCAATCATATGATTCATGCTCTACCTTTCGGTATCACGTGTTCCGAGACCATGTCTGTACATGCTAGGCTCGTCAAGGCCACCTTAGTATCCGCATGTGCAAAACTGACTTGCACCCGTTGTATGCACTTGTTGATTCTATCACACCCGATCATCACGAGATGCTTCGAAACGACAAGTCTTGGCAACGGTGCTACTAAGGATGAACACTTTATTATCTTGATATTTTAGTGAGAGGGATCATCTTATAATGCTACCGTCGCGATCTAAGCAAAATAAGATGCATAAAAGGATTAACATCACATGCAGTTCATATGTGATATGATATGGCCCTTTTGTCTTTGCGCCTTTGATCTTCATCTCCAAAGCACGAACATGATCTCCATCATCAACGGGCATGATCTCCATCATCGTCGGCGTAGCACCAAGGTCAATGGCACCGTCTTCATGATCGTCCTCCATGTAGCAACTATTACAACTACTTTCAAATACTACTCAACATGAAATTTAAAGACAACCATAAGGCTCCTGCCGGTTGCCACAATACAATAATGATCATCTCATACATAGTCATCATCACATTATGGCCATATCACATCACCAAACCCTGCAAAAACAAGTTAGACGTTCTCTAATTTGGTTTGCATATTTTACGTGGTTTAGGGTTTTCGAGTAAGATCCAATCTACCTACGAACATCAACCACAACGGTGATACTAGGGTTGTCAATAGAAGAGTAAATTGAATCTTCACTATAGTAGGAGAGACGAGACACCCATAAAGCCACTTATGCAATACAAGTTGCATGTCGAGCGTGGAGCAAATCTCATGAACGCGGTCATGTAAAGTTAGCCCGAGCCGCTTCATCCCACTATGCCACAAAGATGCAAAGTACTCAAACTAAAGACAACATAAGCATCAACGCCCACAAAACCATTGTGTTCTACTCGTGCAACCATCTATGCATAGACACGGCTCTGATACCACTGTAGGATAACGTAGCATAGAAAACAAAAATTTTCCTACGGCGAACATGCAATCCAAGCCAAGATGCAATCTAGAAGACGGTAGCAACGAGGGGATTATCGAGTCTCACCCTTGAAGAGATTCCAAAGCCTACAAGATGAGGCTCTTGTTGCTGCGGTAGACGATCACTTGCCGCTTGCAAAAGCGCGTAGAAGATCTTGATCACGGCGCCACGAACGGGCAGCACCTCCGTACTCGGTCACACGTTCGGTTGTTGATGAAGACGACGTCCACCTCCCCGTTCCGGCGGGCAGCGGAAGTAGTAGCTCCTCTTGAATCCGACGGCACGACGGCGTGGTGTCGGTGGCGGTGGAGAAATCCGGCGGAGCTTCGCTAAGCGTGCGGGATATGGTGGAGGAGCGGGGCGCTAGGGTTTGGGGAGAGGGGGTGGCCGGCCACTATAGGGGGCGGCCAAGGTGGTGGCTTTGGTGTGGCCGGCCCCCTCCCCTTGGCCCTCTATATATAGGTGGAAGCCCCAAGTGTTGGACTACAAGTCTTCGAATAAGACCCGAACCCAAAACCTTCCATATGGTGGGAAACCTTCCCAAGCTAGGATTCCCAATAGAGGTGGGAATTCCACCTAACATAAGGGGGGGTGGCCGGCCCCTTATGGGGGAGTCCACTTGGGACTCCACCCCACTAGGGTTGGCCGGCCATGGTGGTGGAGTCCCATGTGGACTCCACCTTCCTAGGTGGGTTCTTCCGGACTTTTCTAGAACCTTCTAGAATCTTCCATAGAACCTTCCGCATCATTTTAATTCACATAAAATGACATCCTATATATGAATCTTACTCTCCGGACCATTCCGGAACTCCTCGTGATGTCCGGGATCTCATCCGGGACTCGAACAAATATTCGAACTCCATTCCATATTCAAGTTCTACCATTTCAACATCCAACTTTAAGTGTGTCACCCTACGGTTCGCGAACTATGCGGACATGGTTGAGTACTCACTCCGACCAATAACCAATAGCGGGATCTGGAGATCCATAATGGCTCCCACATATTCAAAGATGACTTTAGTGATCGAATGAACCATACACATACGATACCAATTCCCTTTGTCACGCGATATTTTACTTGTCTGAGGTTTGATCATCGGTATCATACTATACCTTGTTCAACCTCGTCTCCTGACAAGTACTCTTTACTCGTACCGTGGTATGTGGTCTCTTATGAACTTATTCATATGCTTGCAAGACATTAGACGACATTCCACCGAGAGGGCCCAGAGTATATCTATCCGTCATCGGGATGGACAAATCCCACTGTTGATCCATATGCCTCAACTCATACTTTCCGGATACTTAATCCCACCTTTATAACCACCCATTTACACAGTGGCGTTTGATGTAATCAAAGTACCTTTCCGGTATAAGTGATTTATATGATCTCATGGTCATAAGGACTAGGTAACTATGCAATGAAAGCTTATAGCAAATAACTTAATGACGTGATCTTATGCTACGCTTAATTGGGTGTGTCCATTAAATCATTCATATAATGATATAATCTTGTTATTAATAACATCCAATGTTCATGATTATGAAACTAATCATCTATTAATCAACAAGCTAGTTAAGAGGCTTACTAGGGACTCTTTGTTGTTTACATATCACACATGTATCAATGTTTCGGTTAATACAATTATAGCATGGTATATAAACATTTATCATAAACATAAAGATATATATAATAACCACTTTTATTATTGCCTCTTGGGCATATCTCCAACAATGGCGTCCCCAGAAACATGGTTACCGCTCAACAAGCAACTTATAAGAATTAAGACACATAACTACATATTCATCACCACAATAGTTTTTAAGCTATTTGTCCCATGAGCTATATATTGTAAAGGTAGAGGAATGAAATTTTAAAGGTAGCACTCAAGTAATTTACTTTGGAATGGCAGAAAAATACCACATAGTAGGTAGATATGGTGGACACAAATGGCATGGGATTTTGGCTCAAGGTGTTTGGATGCACGAGAAGAATTTCCTCTCAGTACAAGGTTTGGGCTAGCAAGGTTGTTTGAAGCAAACACAAGTATGAACAGGTACAGCGAAACTCACACAAGAACATATAGCAAGCATTGTAAGGCTCTACACTGTCTTCCTTGTTGTTCAAACACTTTACCCGAAAATATCTAGACTTAGAGAGACCAATCATGCAAACCAAATTAAACAAGCTCTACGGTAGTTCTTCATTAATAGATTAAACTACATGATGCAAGAGCTTAAACATGATCTATGAGAGCTCAAACAATTGCCAAATTTACCAAACCATATGCAGCATTTTCCAATTCCAACCAAATAGCAATTTAACGAAGCAATTTAGACTTCGCCATGAACATTAAAGCACAATTAAGAACACAAGTGTTCCATAAGAAAAAGCGGAGCGTAATATTTCCAATATAAGAATGGTGGGATCCAACTTTATTCAAACAAAACAAAAATAAAAACAAACCGACGCTCCAAGTAAAGAACATAGGATGTGATGGAATAAAAATATAGTTTCACTAGAAGTGACCTGATAATGTTGTCGATGAAGAAGGGGATGCCTTGGGCATACCCAAGCTTAGATGCTTGAGTCTTCTTAAAATATGCAGGGATGAACCACCGGGGCATCCCCAAGATTAGACCTTTCACTCTTCTTGATCATAGTATATCATCATCTTCTCTTGACCCTTGAAAACTTTCTTCACACAAACTTCAAGCAAACTCATTAGAGGGTTAGTGCATAACCAAAAATTCACATATTCAGAGGTAACACAATCATTCTAAACACTTCTGGACATTGCACAAAGCTTCTTAAAGTTAATGGAACAAAGAAACTCATTCAACATAGCAAAAGCGGCAATGCGAAATAAAAGACAGAATCTGTCAAAAACAGAACGATCCAGTAAAGATGCATCTGGCAGGGGCACTTAACTTGCTCAAATGGAAAAACTCAAAAACTAATGAAAGTTGCGTACATATATGAGGATCACGCTCGTAAATTTGCAGATTTTTTAGATTTTTTTACAGAGACTTCTGCGAGAATTCGTGACAGACAGCAATGCTGTTTCTGCGCAGCGATCCAAATCTATCATCAACTTTAACATAAAAACTTTACTTGGCACAAAAACATGATAAGGAGAGGTTGCTACAGTAGTAAACAACTTCCAAGACTCAACAATACAGTAAATAAAATGAAACATGGGTTATCTCCCAAGAAGTGCTTTTCTTTAACGCCTTTCAGCTAGGCGCAGAAAGTGCAAATCAAGTAACATCAAGAGAAGAAGCATCAACATCATAGCTTGTTATAATAATAGAATCAAAAGGCAACTTCATTCTCTTTCTAGGGAAGTGTTCCATACCTTTCTTGAGAGAAAATTGATATTTAATATTACCTTCCTTCATATCAATAACATCACCAACGGTTCGAAGAAAAGGTCTTCCCAACACAATAGGACAAGATGCATTGCATTCGATATCCAAGACAACAAAATCAACGGGGACAAGGTTATTGTTAACCGTAATACGCACATTATCAATCCTCCCCAAAGGTTTCTTTTTAACATTATCGGCAAGATTAACATCTAAATAACAATTCTTCAATGGTGGCAAGTCAAGCATATCATAAATCTTCTTAGGCATAACAGAAATACTTGCACCAAGATCACATAAAGCATTACATTCAAAATCATTGAATTTCATTTTAATGATGGGCTCCCAACCATCTTCTAACTTCCTAGGGATAGAAGCTTCAAGTTTTAATTTCTCTTCCCTAGCTTTAATGAGAGCATTTGTAATATGTTTTGTAAAGGCTAAATTTATAGCACTAGCATTGGGACTTCTAGCAAGTTTTTGTCAGAACTTTATAACTTCAGAGATATGACAATCATCAAAATCTAACCCATTATGTTCTACAGCAATGGAATCATTGTCACCAATATTATGAAAAATTTCAGCAGTTTTATCACAAACAGCAGTTTCAGGCAATTTTGTACGCTTTGCACTAGGAGTAGAAACATTGCCAACACCAATTATTTTACCATTGATAGTAGGAGGTGCAGCAACATGTGAAGAATCAACATTACTAGTGGTGGTAATAGTCCATACTTTAGCTACATTATTTTCTTTAGCAAGTTTTTCTTTTTCTTCTCTATCCCACCTAGCATGCAATTCAGCCAACATTCTAATATTATCATTAATTCTAACTTGGATAGCATTTTTTTAGCGAACCTAGCATCTTCAACTTTCTCAGGCATAACTTTCAATTTTAAAAGATCAACATCAAGAGCAAGACTATCAACCTTAGAAGCAAGACCATCAATTTTACCAAGCTTTTCTTCAATAGTTTTATTGAAAGCAGTTTGTGTACTAATAAATTCTTTAAGCATCACTTCAAGACCAGAGGGTACACTCTTATTATTGTTGTAAGAATTACCATAAGAATTACCATAACCATTACCATTATTAGAAGGATACGGCCTATAGTTGTTGTTACCATAATTATTCCTATAAGCATTGTTGTTGAAATTATTGTTCTTAATGAAATTCACATCAACATTTTCTTCTTGAGCAACCAATGAAGCTAAAGGAACATTATTAGGATCAATATGAGATCTACCATTTGCAAGCATAGACATAATAACATCAATCTTATCACCCAAAGAAGAGGTTTCTTCAACAGAATTTTCCTTCTTACCTTGAGGAGTTCTTTCAGTGTGCCATTCAGAGTAATTGATCATCATATCATCAAATAATTTAGTTGCGGCGCCCAAGGTGATGGACATAAAAGTACCTCCAGCAGCTGAATCCAATAGATTCCTTGAGGAAAAATTCAATCCTGCATAAAAGGTTTGGATGATCATCCAAGTAGTCAGTCCATCGATTGGGCAATTCTTTACCAAAGATTTCATTCTCTCCCATGCTTGAGCAACATGTTCATTATCAAATTGTTTAAAGTTCATAATGCTACTTCTCAAAGATATAATCTTAGCAGGAGGATAATATTTACTAATAAAAGCATCTTTACATTTAGTCCATGAATCAATACTATTCTTAGGCAAAGAAAGCAACCAATCTTTAGCTCTTCCTCTTAATGGGAAAGGAAACAATTTCAGTTTTATAATATCACCATCTATATCCTTATACTTTTGCATTTCACAAAGTTCAAAAAAATTATTAAGATGGGCAGCAGCATCATCAGTACTAACACCAGAAAATTGCTCTCTCATAACAAGATTCAGTAAAGCAGGTTTAATTTCATAGAATTGTGCTGTAGTAGCAGGTGGAGGAATAGGAGTACATATAAAATCATTATTATTTGTGCTAGTGAAATCACACAACTTAGTATTTTCAGGAGTACCCATTATAACAGCGATAAAGTAAACTAGGCAAATAAAGTAAAGACAAGTAACTAATTTTTTTGTGTCTTTGATATAGAGCTAGTAAATAAGACAGTAAATAAAGTAGCTAATTTTTTTTGTGTTTTTAATATGAAGCAAACAAGACCAGTAAATAAAAATAAAGTAAAGCAAGACAAAAACAAAGTAAAGAGATTGGAAGTGGAGACTCCCCTTGCAGCGTGTCTTGATCTCCCCGGCAACAGCGCCAGAAAAAGAGCTTGATGCGCGTAGATGTACACGTCCGTTGGGAACCCCAAGAGGAAGGTGTGATGCACACAACAGCAAGTTTTCCCTCAGAAAGAAACCAAGGTTATCGAACCAAGTAGGAGCCAAGAAGCACGTGAAGGTTGTTGGTGGAGGAATGTAGTGCGGCGCAACACCAGTGAAACCGGCGCCAACGTGGAACCTGCACAACACAATCAAAGTACTTTGCCCCAACGTAACAGTGAGGTTGTCAATCTCACCGGCTTGCTGAAAACAAAGGATTAAACGTATCGAGTGGAAGATGGTGTTTGTTTGCAAAGAACAAGAAAGAACAGAGATTGCGGTAGAATGTATTCAGATGTAAAAGAATGGACCGGGGTCCACAGTTCACTAGAGGTGTCTCTCCAATAAGATAACTAACATGCTGGGTGAACAAATTACAGGAAGGCAATTGACAAATAAAGATTCAATACATATCAACGATGATTACTATGTGATTTAATCAGGGCATTACGACAAAGTACATAGACCGCTATCCAGCATGCATCTATGCCTAAATAATCCACCTTCAGGTTATCATCCGAACCCCTTCCGGTATTAAGTTTTAAACAATAGATAATTGCATTAAGTATGGCGCGTAATGTAATCAACACAAATATCCTTAGACAAAGCATCAATGTTTTATCCCTAGTAGCAACAGCACATCCACAAACTTAGAATTTTCTGTCACTGTCCCAGATTTAATGGAGGCATGAACCCACTATCGAGCAAAAATACTCCCTCTTGGAGTTACAAGTATCAACTTGGCCAGAGCCTCTACTAGCAACGGAGAGCATGCAAGAACATAAACAACACATATATGATAGATTGATAATCAACTTAACATAATATTCTATATTCATCGGATCCTCGCCAAACACAACATGTAGCATTACAAATAGATGATCTTGATCATGTTAGGCAGCTCACAAGATCTATAACAATGATAGCACAAGCGGAGAAGACAACCATCTAGCTACCGCTATGGACCCATAGTCCAAGGATGAACTACTCACGCATCAATCCGGAGGCGGGCATGATGATGTAGAGCCCCTCCGGTGATGATTCCCCTCTCGCGGCAGGGTGCCGGAGGCGATCTCCCGAATCCCCCGAGATGGGATTCGCGACGGCGGCGTCTCTGGAAGGTTTTCTGTATCGTGGCTCTCGGTACAGGGGCTTTCGCGACGAAGGCTATTTGTAGGCGGAAGGGTAGGTCAAGTGGCGGCAAGAGGGCCCCACACACCAGGCCGGCGCGGCCAAGGCTTGGGCCGCGCCGCCCTGTTGTGTGGCCCCCTCGTGGCCCCACTTCGTACCTCCCTCGGTCTTCTAGAAGCTTCGTGTAAAAATAGGCCCCTGGGCGTTGATTTCGTCCAATTCCGAGAATATTTCCTTACTAGGATTTCTGAAACCAAAAACAGCAGAAAACAGCAACTGGCACTTCGGCATCTTGTTAATAGGTTAGTGCCGGAAAATGTATAATAATGTTGTAAAGTATGTATAAAACATTCAAGTATTGTAATAAAAGTAGCATGGAACATAAGAAATTATAGATACGTTTGAGACGTATCAGATTACAGTGGGGGTTGATGAATATTTGATGTAGATGGTGATGGAGATGAGCCTCCTCATGGTGGAGAAGCAGCGCCAGCGTGAAGAAGGCGGCAGCGCCCTGACGCCCCTCCTAGGGCGGCGGATACCCTAGGGGCAGAGGCCCCTTAGCCCTTCTTCTTCCTTGGCCATGGTTCTGATAATGAGGAGCTTCTCCTCCTCGTTGGCGGCTGTAAAGGCAGAGGATTTTCGTGGCTATGGGTGGCTTCCTCCAAAAATAGGGTTTCCCCTCAATATATAGAGGTGGAGATGCACTATAGGCCACGGGATTGATGCCCCTTTAATCCAAGGGCTGTTGGGCACCTCTAGAATCTTCCTAGGACTCCCCTCTGTCTTTTATGAGTTCATAAAGTCATGGATTACCCGAATTCATTAAATATGGCAAGAGTTTGTGTCAATCAAGCGAGCCCCCAAAAAAATGTTTCGTCCTGGGCTCCCGCGAGTTCCAGGACAAAACCCTAGAAGCGCCACCGCTAGCGTCTCCCTCCTCCTACTCCCCTACCTCGCCGCCGCCAGGGGCGCTGCCGGGCGAAGCTCAAGCGGCGTTAGCGGCGGAGGGGCCTCTCCTCCCCTCCTCGTGGTGATGGCGGCGCGGGCGGCATCAGTGCTTGGAGGCGTGGCACTGGGCAGGGGGCGTGGCGGAGCGGCCACTTGGTGGCGGCGTGGCGACTCTGCGGCTTGGGCGTGCTCGGGACGTCGGCGGCTCCCTCGAGAGGTTCTGCTACGGCAGGCGACGCGAGCTCGTCCCACTGCGGGCTGATGGATGCGGGAGGCGCGGAAAGAGGTTGGTCGACCACGACTCCATGTCGGTCCAGCGGCGACACAACCCCCTGCGAGGTGGAGCTAGACAGGCAGCGCGGCCAGATTTGGCCGCCTCGCGCTTGCGCTGGGGCATGGGCCCTGGGGTCGGCCGAGCCCATCAAGTCCCCAGATTTGGTACCTCAGGAAGCCACAGGGCTTCAGTATGGCCATCTCCAGGGTAGTGGTGGTGTTGCTGACCGTCATGCGTTTGCCGGCTCAAGACCCTCGCGTTGTTGTTCCCCATTTTCCCTCGGTTCTTCGGCGGTCTGAGTTTGGATGCCGGGGCGTTCGGCCCTGGACGGTGGGTGGCAACGTCAAACGGAAGGCGGGTGGCGTTAGTTGGTGTTGGCCGGTCTTCTTGGCCGTGTGGACGGTGAGAATCCGGCGGAAGGCCGGTTAAGGCGTAGCAATGCTCTGGCACTTTCTTCGTCTGCCCGTTGGCGTCTCCACTGCTCGACTTCTCTGCGCCAGATTTGGCCCGGTTGGTCCTCGGACTGCCCGGTCCGTATCTGCGCGAGAGGTCTAAGGGGTTGCTGGGGGAAACCCTTGGCTGGCACTGTGTCAGCCACATCGGCAACAAGGATTTTGTCGCCGTTCTCCTTCTTGAAGGGCTGGTGAGGTAACCTTCCCCCTCTTCCACTTCATCCCGAGTGAAAACTCAGGCTACGGCCGGGCGACTATGGCGTGTTGCGTCGTTCCCCTCCTTGGAGGCGCTGCTTTGGGATGAGGGGATAGTGGGATGTAGGTGCGGTGACAATGATTGTGACGTGGTTTGGGTGTGGCAATGGCGAGGCAGGAGGCGGCTTTCAGCAAGTTCAAGGCTTTTTGGACGCTCAACCACCTCGATGTTCTGTGGTGGTCGGTGGTTCGACACCCTCGAGCCTGGGTGAGGAGGGAAGGGTCCCTCCTCCGGCAGCAGCACGACGAGGTGTGGTCTCGAAGCCGCGTCTTCATCCCTTTGACGCTGGTGCTTCTCCTATTCGCGCATTGTGTCTCTTTCCGTCTGCGGCAGTTCTTCGTGGCTTGTTTAAGATGGTTCTTTGGTGGCGCTGTCGGGTGGAATTCGTTGTAGTTCCTCTAGGGGCTTTGCCTTTTTTCCTTTAAACTTGATCAAGTTTGTGTAATAAGCATATTGTATCCTGCCGGTTGAGGGCTTTATTAATTTCAAGCTAGGCTCTCTGAGCCTTATGTTTAATGTTCGTGTCAATCAAGTCGCCAACTTTTGAAATTTATCACAACTTTGTCAATAGACACTTTTTCATTTGACGTGGCAATCTTTGAAATGTGTTCTGCGGTTTTCTTCCATATTTTCCTATTCCGTACATAACAAAGTATAAACAAGAACTTTTGCACTTTTTTGAATTATTAATAGGTTGCATAATAATATTGATTTTGGCACAATAAAGTAGAAAATTCATGTATGCATTTTACAAGCATCACACCGTCCCATCGGCTTCACGATGCGCTTGCCCGCCCGTAGATGTACCGCTCTTTACCCTCACGCCACGTAGAGTCAAGATCTCTCCGACACACAAAAAACCTACCGCCATCCACCCACCAGCCGCCGCAGCCATAGCCGAGCGCTACAAGGGAACGACGCCACCGCGAACGTCTTCGGCCACCGTACCCTGCACGAGAAGGAGGTGCGCGCGCTCTACGTGGCGGAGTAAATGGCCCCGCCGGACATGCACGCGCCCTTAGGGTGGAGGCTAAGTGCGGGATGTTAGATATTTAATCTTGCCTGACTTAAGTTAATTAGTGGCTAAGTATGTGTGTGCATGATAGAGAAATCTGCATGTAGTTTGGAGAGCTAGTAGTACATGCATTAGACAGTGCGGTGATAAGCACTGAGTAGAATCAGAGAAGTTAGTTTGTGGCAGCATAAGAATAGGGCGTCTAGGTGCATGCTTGCGTTGAGTTGCTCAGGCTATGTGCGTGCATGCCAGATGGCCAGATCTCCTGGAGTGTTTCTAGGAGGGCTAGTTAGTGGTGTGAGTGCATGGAGTTAGTGGCCGCGTGGTATGGTGTACTGCCTATTTAAGGTGATCAAGTGAATGAAAAGGTAGCCGGTGAGGCACCAACAAAACAATGTAGTGCTCATATGTCCAAGGAGAAAATGCTCTCAAAGGATTGTATTCTCTCCTTGGCTGTCTATGTGCGGAGGTGCATTTTTCCATGAGAAGAGAGACACAAGAAAGTGAGAGTTTAGAGGTAGAAGAAGAAAGGGGCTGCGAGGTGCAGTCCCAACATTTGGTATCAGAGCAAGAAGATCTTGGTGGCCTTTGTCGACGGCGGTGTGAGGCGTCCCGATCCCGTCGGAGCCACACGGGAACGTGCGGATGCAGGCGATGCACCAACACTTCTAAGGAGAGCTCACGTCGGAGTAGCGCGCTAGGACCTGGAGAACGCCACGACGTGGGAACACTTCTTCAGGCAGCGGCGCCTCTTCGAGCTCACCCGCTACGAGGGGAACGGGCCGCCTCCCACGAACAAGAACGCAGCGACCAGTGGGATCTGGTGGGGCGTCCCCCGGTTGCACACTCATCGCGGTGCTCGAGCACATCGCCTATGGGAACGAGCCGCCACTTGAGTTCCTGGCGATCCCAAGGTGGTGGACGCCACAGAGGTTGACCACCGCATCCTCGTCCTCGTCGTCGGGCTCCAGGGCCTCCACCTCTCCACACCAAGGACGACAGGGAGCGGGGCAACCTCTACATCCGAGCAATGATTCCTCCTGGCCAAAGAAGCCGAAGGCGGAGGATCCGGAGTGGACTCCGCCTGAGGAGTACCATGCCGGCCAGCTCCGCTACCCTGCCGCGGATGACCCAGACGAGTTCCTGGGGTAGAGGGCGGCGCTCCTGGCCTCGTTCAAAGATGTTCCGCCGACGTCCTAAGACTTCACGCTGGCATTGTCGCGGTCCGAGGCCAAGAAGGAGGCGGCTGAGTGCGCAGGCTGACTCGGCATCCTCTTCGAACTGGAGGACTCGCCGCCGCAGTGACGTGGGGGTCCCGGCCAAGGCTGCAGCAGCCGGGCACCTGTCCCCAAGGACGACGATAGCTCCAACGATGATGGCAGCAACTACAACGTCTTCTACCGCCGCTTGGGACTCAATTATTCTTTTGTTTTTTACAAATGTTTGTGATGGACTCGGTGTCGATCGGTGCCGTGTTGGCGCCAAATTATCTATTTGTCGCCGTTTTTAAATTTGAATGTGTTTTGGGGTGATATGGAGGCACGACTGGGTAAATCGCCTCCCCTAAAAAAATCTTGCCAGCGACCCTACAAGGCCAGCAAAGAGGCTTCGCCGGACACCGACTGGGTAAATCGCCTCCCCTAAAAAATCTCTAAGTCCTTTTTATTTTTATTTTTTCCAGAGTTATGTAAATTACTTGCTATTCATAAAAACTATTATTGAACAACTGTAGAAAACTGGCTATTTTGGTGTCCTCTATCTGACCCAAACGAACACAAAGTGTTTCCAAAATGTGTCGAGCTGTTAGAGAAGACGAAGTGGATGCGGTCGGTGGCAGGAAAGCCCGATGGACAAAGGCATGGACACGGGTGCCAATTGTGCCGTGTCCATGCTGACGCATTCCGAGCCCAAATTTGTGCCCGTAATCCATCACCGCGGACAGGTCAATCAGTTTGCCTAGGTCCTAAGCTAATATTTTCCTATTTCTTGTCTGCCTGGCCACGTCCGTTATGGTCGGGCCGCTGGAGATTCCCTGTGTAAACTGACCGCTTGCGTCCGTGCAGCTGAAAAATGGGTCTGACCCTAGCCCAGCAGCCTGACAAAAACTGAGCGGCCTAAACCCGAACACGCAAACGCGGGCCAAATTTGCGCCGTGAATGCGTCGGCGCGGTCACGACGCGGACGCAACGCGTGTGTGCTCCCTGTCGCCGCAGGCCCGCCTAGGAGCGGGCACGAGGCTGCAATGGCTCAACCGCTTCGCTTCGGCCTCTTCGCTTCCGCACCTGCGCGAACCACACCCTTCTGAGGCCGCCATCAATGGCACACTTCGTCTTCAGTGGCTGCGCCATGAATGGCAGGCGGCGGCGGGTCTTCTGCACCGCCATCAATGGCATGCGGCTTAGAGTCTTGCGCTCATCCTTAATAGGGCACCAATCATCTTGCCATCGCCCACACCTCCCTGGCCCCCATTTCCGGTCACACTTGCTCCTACCACAACGACAACCAAAACGCTCTGCCGCCTTGCCATGGGGAAGAAGAACAACAACCACCAAGCGTGCTCGTCGTCGGTGAACAAGGAGGAGCAACCTCGGATCAGGGCCCCCTCCTTGTCAGCGTCACCGACTACTCTACGACAACTGGCATGCCTGCGATGGCTAGAACGACATGCACCTGTCGGGCGGGTGGCGACTCAGCACCGCGCGGGTGCCCATCTCGCTGGAGCCATGGTCCACCCCGGAGCGGCTTGAAGAGCTCCGGCGTAGGCGGGCGTTCTCCCGTCGGACCTACACGGTGACCTCGCGTACGCCATCGACTACCCCGAGTGGGACGACTACCGCTGACACACAAAGCCAACAAGAGGCGGCTGGTGGGGTTCCTCAGCGACCGGGAATACAACTTCGGGCAGCCTCTACGGCCTTGTCGGATGCTGCCGCGTATGTCGCCGCCTTCGCCCCATGAAATGTGGGGCGAAGACATCCCGAGCAAGGTGGTGCGGAACGAATCCGAAGACTTTGTCGCCAGCGTGTTCCACAAGATTCAGATGGCACTGGAGGAGGGCAGGAAAATTTGAACTATCGGAAGAACTGACTGAGGAGGAGGCGATGAGGCTAGGCATCCTCATATTGAAACCGCCGTAGCTTCCACCGATGCCCCAGTATGCCGTCGAGCACATGCCGGCAGCCCGTCGGAGGAAAACGCCTTCAAACTGACGTTGCAGGCCTCGGTGCCGCCGCCTCCGCCCTCGTGGGCCCTGTGGGAAGCAGCGGTCGCTCTACCTCCACCATCGACCGCCCTGACATTTGCTCCGCCGGTTCCTGACTGGTCATGGGTTATCCCGGACCTCGTCGACATGACCCAGGTGCCCAATGACGGCGAAGCGTAGGCTAGGGTTAGCAGGCCATGGCCATTTATATTGTCATGTTTTTATTTTTCGCATGATGTAAATTATTTCATCAATAACGTTTTTTTTTGTGGGGAAACAAATGCGTCGGGCCGCTGGGGACACCCTCGGTTTCATACTGTCAGCCGGTTCTTTTCACCGGATTTTGCGTCCTGACGGCCCGACGCAAACTGACGCTTAGGGTTATTTTTAGTAACTAAAATGCCTCACGCGGATGGAGATGACATAAAGAGGAGAAGAATTATGCACACAAAAATTGAATAATACAATAGCTAACATCCAACGGTTGATTGTTATCATTCGCATCAGAGCTGACATATCCCTGCCGATAGCGACCGGTGATGGGTCTGCTCAACTTGGAATAATAGCCAGATAAATCCGTCCAATTATTCCGTTAAGTCGCGCTTGCTTACACGCTTGTGTGGTGCGGTGTAGGCTGTGCGTCTCTACCTACAGTAAAGTCTGTCTGAACATGAGTGGATTCTTCCACTTCATCTCCCTCTCCCTCTCGGCTACACACTCCCGGGCCAAGGGAAACCATACGCACAGAATCAGTCCGGTGAGGGGAAAACTAGTCGCCGCGCACGGAAATCCGACATGGAGGCAAGCATGGAGGAAACGCTTCTCTCGAGGAGGCCGGAGCCCAAGGAGGAGCAGAGCTCGGCGGTGAGCGAGGAGTTGAAGAGGCAGCTGTGGCTGGCCGGGCCGCTCATCGTCGGCTTCCTGATGCGGAACTTGATCCAGATGATCTCCCTCATGTTCCTAGGCCACCTCGGCGAACTGCAGCTCGCTGGCGCCACCATGGCCACCTCCTTCGCCGGATTCACCGGATTCAGCCTCCTGGTATGTACCATACCGTCCGTCGACTTCGTATACATGCTCGCTTTGGAACTATCCCTAGATATCATATCCTCATGCCCGGACTCCTTTTGTTGTTTCCTGGGAGCATTTTTTTTTTCCTGCGGTTCATGCTAGCCCAGTCGATACAATATGACACCTTCATATCACAACTATTCAGAAGCAGAATTATTCAGAAGCAGAATTTAAAGTACTCCCTCTGTTTCACCAAAAATATTTCAACTTTATCAAAATTTAGAGATTTACCTACTAGATAGTATACAGATACATTTAAATTTTGATAAAGTGGAAATAATTTTGGTGGGGCGGAAGGAGAATACGATTCCATAAATAGAAAACCAATACAAACCGCATTTTTTCAGTCGCTAGCCGTAGCGCTTTTGTATAATAGGAATTAATTTAAAAAGTTGCCCGCGCGTCGGAATTGCTTTTTAGTGAAAACAAAAATATGTACTTTTAAGAAGGTTGTATGTACGTCGCTACGGAAATTATTATATACTGTAGTACGAGGCTTTGTTATCCCCGCTCTTTATACAAGACCAGGCACTCCGTATACAAGAGACACTCTTCCGAGCGGATTGAGATCCGGTGCCCTGACTAAGGCAGGGCACCGATGAACAGTACGGTGCCCTCCCCCCTTTTTTAGCCGTCGGATCAAAAATGAATGGACAGATGACTATGAACAGTGCATCTGCTACAGGACAACAAACAGTGCGCTAGCTACAGGACATTCGCTACAGTATTTATCTACAGTGCATCTGCTACAGGGTAGTGTACAGTACCAAGCTACAGTGAATAATCTTGGCTCTCTATTTTCGATCCAACGGCCGAAACTGCAGGGCACGGTACTGTTCATCCGTGCCCTGCCTTCATGGGGGCACCGGATCCGTGTCCTGAGATCCGGTGCCCTGACTAAGGCAGGGCACCGATGAACAGTACGGTGCCCTCCCCCCTTTTTTAGCCGTCGGATCAAAAATGAATGGACAGATGACTATGAACAGTGCATCTGCTACAGGACAACAAACAGTGCGCTAGCTACAGGACATTCGCTACAGTATTTATCTACAGTGCATCTGCTACAGGGTAGTGTACAGTACCAAGCTACAGTGAATAATCTTGGCTCTCTATTTTCGATCCAACGGCCGAAACTGCAGGGCACGGTACTGTTCATCCGTGCCCTGCCTTCATGGGGGCACCGGATCCGTGTTTCGGATTGAGATCCGGTGCCCTGACTAAGGCAGGGCACCGATGAACAGTACGGTGCCCTCCCCCCTTTTTTAGCCGTCGGATCAAAAATGAATGGACAGATGACTATGAACAGTGCATCTGCTACAGGACAACAAACAGTGCGCTAGCTACAGGACATTCGCTACAGTATTTATCTACAGTGCATCTGCTACAGGGTAGTGTACAGTACCAAGCTACAGTGAATAATCTTGGCTCTCTATTTTCGATCCAACGGCCGAAACTGCAGGGCACGGTACTGTTCATCCGTGCCCTGCCTTCATGGGGGCACCGGATCCGTGTCCCAGAGTTTCATGCATGTCTGTTATCTCTGCCAACTTACAATTAAATTACTCTATATCCGTATCCATCGCTGGCCCGCTGCAGGAGAAAAAATGGAGAAGAGCACATGCATGCGTAGGATGGAAAGCAGCTTATCGGTACACGAATGTTTTATGCGTGAAGACCTACTTTTTCGCAGTTTTGATTACAAAACACCTGTAAAGAAAAGATGGCTTGCCATCTTGTCGCTTTCGGCACGTTTTCTAAACTTGTAGTAGGAAGGTTGATAAGTTTATAAATTAAAGCATCTTCAGCAACTTGCTCATAATTTAATAAGCCAGCCAAAACATGTACAGGGTATCCAAAGTATGCATAAGTTTCGCAGCATATGTTGTTACCAACTGGATACCCCTTTTTTTTGCACACACTGACATGTGGGTTCCACGCACACGGGTGGGGACGAGCGGCGACCAAGGGCCATATTCGGGCATGTCGAAGGATAGAATGGACGGGTGGATGACACCAACACTCACGGAGGAGTTGCACCGGTTCAAGAGTGAACCGCGCTCATCGGACCCCATGGTGACGAGGATGGCAAGGGTCTGTGAAAGGCGTGTACGAGCAAGCATGATGGAGCCCGGCGGACGGAATTGGCGAGAACGGCTGGTCAAAGAAAAATTCATCCAAAATTTGAGGAGCGAAAAATAATAATTTCAGCAAAAAAAAATGGTTAAATTTGGAAATATTCCAAACTTGACGCTTTCTAAGAGGAACAAAAAACAAGTAATTGACACCAACGTTGCATTAGTGCAGTGGTGGAGGGTCTATCATATCCGGTTGTACACTTCAGCGTGAGTTCATTTTTGGCCGAAATACCCAAGTTTACCCGGATAGGTATGCTGCTCTAGCTCATTTTTGACAGAATAGCAAAGCTTCAGATTTTTTTATATCTAAGCCAAATATGAGTGAATTGTCGAATGGAGGGATGCTCGGAAGGGACACGGATCCGGTGCCCCCATGAAGGCAGGGCACGGATGAACAGTACCGTGCCCTGCAGTTTCGGCCGTTGGATCGAAAATAGAGAGCCAAGATTATTCACTGTAGCTTGGTACTGTACACTACCCTGTAGCAGATGCACTGTAGATAAATACTGTAGCGAATGTCCTGTAGCTAGCGCACTGTTTGTTGTCCTGTAGCAGATGCACTGTTCATAGTCATCTGTCCATTCATTTTTGATCCGACGGCTAAAAAAGGGGGGAGGGCACCGTACTTGTTCATCGGTGCCACTGCCTTAGTCGAGGCACCGGATCTCAATCCGAAACACGGATCCGGTGCCCCCATGAAGGCAGGGCACGGATGAACGATGCACCGTGCCCCTGCAGTTTCGGCCGTTGGATCGAAAATAGAGAGCCAAGATTATTCACTGTAGCTTGGTACTGTACACTACCCCGTAGCAGATGCACCGTAGATAAATACTGTAGCGAATGTCCTGTAGCTAGCGCACTGTTTGTTGTCCTGTAGCAGATGCACTGTTCATAGTCATCTGTCCATTCATTTTTGATCCGACGGCTAAAAAAGGGGGGAGGGCACCGTACTGTTCATCGGTGCCCTGCCTTAGTCAGGGCACCGGATCTCAATCCGAAACGGACACGGATCCGGTGCCCCCATGAAGGCAGGGCTGTATCTAGCCATCTCCAACGGGGCGAACAAAACACACGCGCGCATCGTTTCAGTTCGTGGAGACCGAGTATGCGTATGCGTCCCGCTAGGGCGATCAAGGTGATTGGGCCATCCGCAACGACGCAAATCTGATTTAAATATCCGTCGGGTTTACGTCTCCGCGGACGTTGCGCGGTCGTGGAAAGTGACCGTGTTGGTTGCATCCGGGCCCGGTAGGCGGTGATTAGGTAACCGAAATATTTCTTCATTACTATTGATTGACCAAAATGACCATCTTTACGGAGATGGTTACTCGAGTTAACCTAAAACTACAACGGCCGTACCTATGCGGCCTACCACGACCGGGGCGTGCTGCCTGCTACTGGTCATCAGAGGGGCCGGCGCCGTCGTCGAAGCGCGAGCGATTCACGCATTCCGCGCGCCGCGCACGTCGGCGATCAGACACCTCGTCCGCCGCCGCTCGCGGCGTTCGAGGGCCTCGGCCGCAGAGGAGTCCCACGAGACTCTCCCGGCCCAAGAGGAGGCCGCCTCCGCCGCCGGCCGCCTCCGCCGCGGTCGCCTCCGCATTCGCGCCCGCCGCACGCAACGCCACCATGCGGGCGTGGTAGCGGGCCTCGTCCCTAGCTGCCGCCGTGACCGCAGCGTCCCCGGTGACGATGGCGTCCGCCGGCTCCCGGTTCTCCTCGCTCGACCCGCGCGGGAGAATGGCCCCTCTCGCGGAGTGAATCCGAGGTTGGAGCACATGTACCCCAGAGCCATGGCGACCGCATAGGCTGTGGGCTTCCTCCTCCGCTGCCCAAGCTCGACGGCGCGAGCGTCCTCGGCTAGGGTCTCGCGGGACACGAGCGGAACTCTGTTGGTCGACGGCGCACTCGAAGCGGCTGGGTACGACGTCGTCGTCGGCGGCGATGTCGTGGATGACGGCATCCGCGGTTGGGGCCACCGGAGGGGCCACCATCACCGCCTGCGCCTCCGCGAGCGCCGCCCTGGCCTCGGCGAGCTCGGCCCTGGCGTCGGAGATTTCCGCCCTGGCCGCCGTGAGGCGCTCACGCCCTTGTGCACGCTCTGCCGCCTCCGCCTCCGCAACATCCGCCTCCGCCGCCTCCAGGTCCAGCTGCTCGGCACGAAATGCGTCGGCGACTAGGCTGCTCGTCCTCGTCCGGGTGAGCTTGGCGCCAATCCGAACAACTCGATCTCAGCTAAGGTTGTGCTCGGCCATGGATGGATGGTAGGGTTTAGCTTGAGGTGTGCCCGTCACCCCGCCGGTGTCCACCATATATAGTCACGGCGGGGCGGGAAATGGCTTTGCGGCGCAGGTCGTTTCCCGCGCGCGGGAAATGCCGGCAAAACTTGTCATTGTGTTGGGCAAGTGCTGGAACGACCGTTGTCGCGCGTGAACCGGTAATCGCTGTCCGCGAGGCCTCGACGGGACGTTAAACCGCCATTAACGACCTTGACGCTGTCTCCGCTAAAAGTACGCCCGCACCGCTGGGGATACCCATGCCGCAAGCGGTCGCCCAGCTAGGCCGCATGGCATCCGCGGACCGACGCAAACGGACACAACCAGACATTTTAGACATTCAAAATGCGTCGCCCCGTTGAAGATGCCCTTACCAGCCACCGATATTGTCCACATGTGCGGTTGTTTTTTATCTCGTAATCCACGTGTTAAGAGCATCTTCGGTCGGCTACCTCATATACCCCAAACAGCTTATGTAGACGTCGAAGATGAAAAATATTGCTCAGTCGTTCCCATAGCCCTTTTTTGTATTGTGAGACCAATTTTTTCCATTCACACCTCTAGGAGAAATCCTCCACTTTTCGCCACTTTCCTTGGCCCAGTCCCCACCGATCCGCTGTACTTTGGCGCCCGTCAATAGTTCTAAGCCCCTCACGGCCATCTTGCATACGAGGTATTCGGTGAATTACCTGGGCCATGGTCCATGGATTCCGACGACGAAGAGATAATCGCAGCTCTGCTGGAGAAGAATCTGATATGTGGCCACCCCCGACCATGAGCATATGAAGATCCTCTCTTGTCTCCTAGACTTGTACGCCAGGGAGACAAAGCAGCGGCATGGAGGTTCGAAGTCATGGCGACGCAAGAGCAAACCAAGGAAGATTTGGAGCGCTATTGCACGATGTACGCTGACTACTTTGCCGATAATCCATTGCAAGGCGAGGTGGTAATTCAACGCCGTTTTAGGATGAACCCAAAGGTATTAATGAACCCAAGGGAGTGTGACACCTACTTCATTTGCAAGAAAGATTGTGTCGGCATGGTAAGTTTTCCTCAATCCGGAAGTGCGGCTGCTTCTTTGAGGGTGCTTGCCTATGGAGCTCCTAGTGATACACATGAACACTATCTACGCATGGCCGAGTCCACAACCATGGTGTGTGTACAAGTTCGGCAATGCGGTGGTGTAGTGTTTGAACCAACTTACTTGAAAATACCCAATGCGGAAGACACTGCCGGAATCCTGCCACATAGCACATCTAGAGAAATTCCTGGGATGTTTGGAAGAAGAACTGTCCATTTTTTGACAAAAAATATACAAAGGTCATAAAGGAGCTTCAAGTGTGGTACTTGAGGCGGTGACAGATTGTGATATGTGGATTTTCCATGCTTTCTCGCGGTATGGATGGATCTCACAATGACAACAACATGCTGCAGTGCTCGACCGTGTTCGCCAAGTTTGTTGAAGGCAATGCTTCGCCGACGAACTATATGATCAATGGACACGAGCACAACAAGGGATACTTCCTAGCGGATGACATCTATCCAAGATGGTCAACATTTGTGAGAACCCCTATTGAGGAAAAAAAATATTGGTTTGCTTAGTCCCAGGAAGCTTGCAGAAGGATATCGAGTGAGCATTTGGTGTGGTCCAATAAAAAATCTATTGTGCATACCCGTCTCCTACTCTTTTCGAAAGATCATATGTGGGACGTCATGGATGCATGTGTGTTGGGGATATGCCAACTAAGTGTACCATGATATGGTCCTGATTTTGGCAATCCGGGTGGCCCACGGATGGTGGTGATGGCATATGGCCCACTGGACAACCGAGTTGTTTTTGATTAAAGATGGAAGATGTCAAACCCATTAATGAGGAGCCGGATCCAACCTGGCCTATGCAAGAAGCCAAATCTGTGGAGGCCCCATGAAGGAAACCGGATCCAATACAATAAGTTAGGATAGGTGGATCCTTGACGTGCACGGCAATGTAATATTTCGTAGATAGGCAACTTGTATTCGGGTAGGACTCTGTCAGCAGAAACCCTAGGATACGGGCGCCTATATAAAACGGATCCTGGGAGCCCTAGAGGCACAACCACAACACATTGTAATACGCGCAAGCGCCTAGATAATTCCGGATAGGCGGCAGGCCTGCGCCATCGTGCAACGTGATCTGAAATTGGGTAAATCGTGTACCACCGTCCCGGTTGCTCTTCGCCCTATGGCCCCATCTTCTCCCTCCCTCGTGAGGATACCTCCTCTCGGGTATTGTCTTCTATGCAACGATAGTTGGTGCCTAGCATGGGGCCAGCGCCGTCCGGGAGGCCGAGCCGGACGGGTTCCGTCTTTCGGAGCATCGGCGACACGGTCGCCGTGGGGCACGTTCGTATGCCGGAGGTTTTCCGATCATTCCGCCGGACGAGTGCTAGATTCCTGCTAGGAAGGACACAGTCAAACTCTCCATCATCCCGGTCGGCAGGATACACATCTTCATCGGCGAAATTGTCAATTCCGACGGAAACGCCCTGGTAAGTAGTGCAGTTGCTTTTGTCGCTGAGCTGGGCGCAATTGCACATGTCCGATCTAAGCTGCTGGAGCTTCCCAAGGAAGATTCCGCCTTAGATCTGGAAATTTCAAAACCCACCCAATCCGCCCTGAGTAGAAAAAGCGGTCGTAGGACCAACGCAGGTCCACCGGGTTTCCAGGTGTTAGAAAAACAGAGGTGTCACTTCGTGCACTTCCTCGCACATACGTCAGGATCCGCCTCTCCGAAAGAGGGCATCGGATCCGGCCAGATGGGGGGTGCCGGAGAAACTGATGAATCCATACTCGAAGATCTCAGCCCACTTCCAGACGATATCTCCCCCATGGGGTCAGTAGAGTATGAAGCATGGTGCAGAGATACGGAAGCGGCTTGTGAGGCTGATGACCAGTCATCTCCACCAAAGCAGGTCTTCGCGACCATTGCTAGCCTGGACGAAGAGGAAGTCGAATCAGATCAAACTCCATCTGATGGAATACCGAAACCAACGGTTTCTGGCGCTCTGCCACGAATTAATCATCGATGGGTGGATCAACCAATAGGCCGGATCCTAGATTTTGCGGAAAAAACGACAGACATAAGCAATCATGCGGTTGGCAGGCGAAAACGGGGAGAGAATTGTGCACGAGGAGATCCTAACCAATCCCCTCATGCTGTATCAGGTGGCAGATCTGGATGCCCTCGAAGAAAAGCAACAAGAACTCCTGGCCGAAGACAAAAAAAACTCGCAAAGCTTAACTCGGACATCCTCAAAGAAAAGGTTGCCATCAACCAGAGTGCGAGCAAGCCCGCATCTTTCAGCAGAACACGGAGGAAGCCTACCGGAAAGCGGAAGCACTCAAGGTCCAGATGGAGACGCAAGTTAAGCGAACCCAGGAGGACCTGGAGAAGAAAAGGACGAGCTGGAGAGATGCGATCCAAGCCTCGCAACATCAACTTCGATGGCGCAGCACACCGGAGGCCGATGGCCACTCCAAAGGACAACATGGAGAAAGCATCAGAGCTCCTGGCCAACGACAACGACAAGATCGACCTTGACTACTTAAGGGCGATTGTTGGCACTGACATGAAGCAGCAGAGCAAGGCGGATACTTCACATAAGCTGGCTTCCAACCCAGAGGCCTGCATGTCCACCGCGCGAGATCTACCGAGACCACCGCGATAACCAATCTCGTACCGGCTTATCAGAAAGGTATGTTGGTATGCCCACTGATGTAGGAAAATCAAATAATGGATCTTTCAAATATTAAGAGATAAGTTTTCGAAATATATTCAGGGCTGGATGGAACAGATCCTATCAGCAGGAGCCAAGGAGATGTTGATCAAAGCCGTGGCTTAGGCTATACCAACGTTTTATATGTCATGCTTCAAACTCCCAAGAGGCTTATGTCAGTATATGGATTCGGTAATTCGGGGGTTTTAGTGGGGAAGAAAAAATGGAAAGAGAAAGGTTCCTTGGGTCTCATGGGATGTCTTCAAGGATATGGAGCTCTTCAATTTACCCCTTCTCACTCCAGGAACGTTGAGTGCAAGAATATTGATTTTCCTATGGGAAGGAGAATCTCACCAATTTGGAAAGCAATATTGGGCAGTTGGGATGCTCTGAATGTTGGACTTATCAAGCGGTTAGGCAATGGGCAGACCACCTCTATTTGGAATGAAAATTGGCTCCCCAGAAGTACACGTTTACGACCAGATGCGCCAAAGGCTGCTCACCCTCCACTTGTAGTTTCAGAACTAACTGATGCAACAAGTTTAGAATGGAGATATGATATTCTTGATGAGCTTTTTATCCAATGGACGCGGATGGAGCTCATCAAATCAATCCCACCTACCACAGCCAACCAAACAGATTCATGGGGTTGGCATTATGAACGATTTTTAGGTTATTCATTGTCCGATCAATGTACAGGCTTTTGGTTTCGACCAAGAAAGTTAGGGATGATTGGCTAGAGGGCCGTGCAGCAAGCTTCTCGTTCGGTTCAGAACAAAAGATGTGGTATAAAATGTGGAAAACAAAGGTACCAAGCAAGATAAGAGTGTTCTTGTGGAAATTAGCACACCAATCACTACCCATGGCCTCTGTTTGTCATCATAGAAATCTGGCACCGGGGTGTCCGTTTTATGCAGCTACAAATGATAACTGGAGACATTCGTTAATGGACTGCACAACAACTCCTTATGTATGGGCACTGTTAGATGAAGAGTTAATTGAACATATCCCATTAACCAATGTGGAGAGGCTAAGGAATGGTCTTCTTCCTTATTGAGTCATTTTCTCATGAGAAATTCACCAAGGTCGTGGTTACACTTTGAGCAGTATGGTGTGCAACAAGAAAAGCGATACATGAGAAGATATTTCAGAGCCCTCTATCGATCTATGGGCTTACCACAAGCTACCTTGTTGAATTGGACATTGCATATATTGCTAAGCCAGCACATCATCAGATGGATGTCATGCCATCGACTGTTACCTGGATCCCTCCTCCAGACCAAACAAAGCAACAAAGGAGTTGTTGCAGCTGTATGTAGATATGGATTGGGCCAGTTTCTTGGAGCATCGGTTATTGCAGTACCGGGCATTTCTGATCCCGCTACGCTAGAAGCAATTGCATGCCGCGAGGGATTATGGCTTGTTGCTGATTTACATGTTCAATACCCTTACATTGCTTTAGATTGTTTGGAGGTAATCAATGCCATTAGAGATTCAAACAGATGCAACTATTACTCAGTCCTGTGTGAGATCGATCAACATCACGCTAAGTTTCCAGATTCTAGGTTCCGTCATGAGAGATGTTTTAGTACTCATGCTCACAATCTAGCTTGCTCTACTATTTTCTTAGAACATGGCCGCAATGTCTGGCTTGTGAACTCGTCTGATACTTCTATTGTACCTCTGATGATTGAACAATAAAAGACGACGTTTACCCTAAAGAAAAGGTGGAGAAATCCGTCCAATTATTCCGTTAGGTCGAGCTTGCTTACACGCTGCGTATGGTGTGGGCTGTGCGTTTACCTACACTCTGATGTCTGAACACGAGTGGATCCTTCCACTCCATCTCGCTCTGGCACACACTCCCAGGCCAAGGGAAATCATACGCACATAATAAGGCCCGTGAGAAGAAAGCTAGTCGCCGCGCCCAGAATCCGACATTTTTCGATAAAGGAATATATTAATATCAAAGATACGAACACCAGCCTCTGACAACCAACCCAATGCACTACGGATGCACACAGCAAAAAAAGGAAAGAAAACTAAGAAACAAAAGTCCCGCACAGTATCTCGGCCTAACAACAGCAATCATCCACCACCAAAACAACCTGAAATACGGACTCCCAAAACGCGCATTCAAGAAATCCGACATGGAGGCAAGCCTGAGGAAGCTTCCCCTGAGGAGCCTGGGGCGCAAGGACGAGCAGAGCTCGGCGGTGAGCGGGGAGGTGAAGAGGCAGCTGTGGCTGGCCGGGCCGCTAATCGTCGGCTTCCTGATGCGGAACTTGATCCAGATGATCTCTATCATGTTCCTAGGCCACCTCGGCGAACTGCCGCTCGCTGGCGCCACCATGGCCACCTCCTTCGCGGGATTCACAGGATTCAGCCTTCTTGTACGTACCATACCATCCGCCGATTTCGTTTACATACTGGCTTTAGAATTGTCACCAAGTATGCTAAAAATAAATTATTATAATTTCGTAACTGTTAGATTGCCTTATAATTTGTGCTAGTTATATGTTGCAACATAGGTTGTAAGCGGCTTGAACTGTTGGATTGCTTCATAATTTGTGCTACTTATTAGAGCATGTCTAACAGGCCCCGTATTCCGCTGCCCGTATAACGCTCGCTTTTCGCCCGTATCGAAAAACTGCTCCATTTCGAGCCATTCCGTCTAGCAGACCCCGTATTTCGCCCCGTATTTTCAAAAATAAAAACCCCGGGAAGTTCATCTTCAGTTGATCATACTATGGATCATACAAACATTCCGATCATACTACGGATCATACTACATAACCTACGTCTACTCGTCAAGGATGACGACGGGGATGAAGGCGATGGAGGCCGCCTCCTCCTGCGCCTCCTGCGCCTCCCGCGCCTTCCGCGCCTCGAACTCCCGGACGGCGGCGATGGCCGCCGCCTGGTCCTCTGCCTCCAGCCGAGCTTTCTCGGCGGCTTCCGCCTCGGATTCGGCCACCGCACGCCAGTAGGCCTCCTCCTCCGCTGCCGCCTCCTCTTCCTCAGCGCGGCCTCCGCCTTCTCCGCCGCTCGTGCTGCCGATGCGCGCCGCCCATGCCGCCTTCGCCGCGCGGTCGCGCTCCCACTCAGCGCGCCATGCGTCGAAGTCGGCGCCGCTCATCGGCTTGAGCGGCGGATCCTGTCGGTACCACCGCCCACGGCGGCGAAGTCCCGGAGCGACTCCGGTATGTAGTACGCGCCGGCGTACTTGCAGGCCGCACGGCGGCTACCCGCGGCGGAGCGCTTGCATTTCAAGCGCCACGCGTCCTCCACGTTGTACCGGCGGCGGGATCGCTTCGATCCGCTCACCGGAGAGGCGCTACTGCGGCGGCGGGCGTCCATGCCGGAGCTGGGGTCGAATGCGGCGCGGGGGAGGAAGGAATTGCTCGCCGGAGCAGGGTGGAGGCGGCGGCGGCGCACGGCGGAGCTAGGGTAGCGAGTGAGGGGTTAACCCCTCACTCGCACCTGCGGCCAATATAAATAGTGGGCGGAGGGGCCGATTTCCTGGGCCCCGTATTCTGCCGAAACGGGTCGGCCCGAATACGGGGCCTGCTAGACCGGCCCAACCGCGCCTGCCCCGTATATCGCCGGAATTTTACGGGGTGGGCGGGTTATAAGGGGCCTGTTAGACCTGCTCTTAGTTGTGGCAACTAAAAATTAACGACATCATCTGACTAAGAACTAATAGCTAAACTAGCTTAGTTCTGAGTTGATTGAGAACTAGTCACGTCCTCTTTTCAGATAAACGAGTCTACACAATAAAACGTGTCTACATCTAGATAAAAACTAACCGAACCGTTTCACTTAATTTGCAATTCATAGTAAAATTTTGGCATCTAATTCAGATATGGCCCAAACACCAAATCTTAACACGAAATTCTCCTATTTCAAAGTGTACTTAATATTTTTTGTGTTTTCTACAATCTTGATCAGAATGGTTTGGCAAGTGGTCTGGAGACCTTGTGCGGCCAAGCATTTGGAGCGAGGCAATACCACCTCGTGTGCGTACACAAGCAACGGGGAATGCTTATACTTACCCTGCTCAGCGTCCCGCTAGCCGTGGTGTGGTTCTACGCCGGCAGCATCCTCCTCCTGTTCGGCCTCAAGGACGAGGACATCGCCATGGAGGCTGGCACCTATGCCCGGTGGATGATCCCGGCGCTCTTCGCCTACGGCCTGCTGCAGTGCCAAGTCCGGTATCTGCAGATGCAGAACATCGTGTTCCCGGTGATGCTGAGCGCTGCCGCGACGGTGCTCTTCCACCTAGCCGTCTGCTGGGTGCTGGTGCATGGCCTCGGGCTGGGTAGCAAGGGTGTCGCCATCAGCATCTCCATCTCCTACTGGATCAACGTGCTCATACTCGCCGTGTACGTGAGGGTGTCGAGCTCTTGCAAGAACACGTGGACGGGGTTCTCCATGGAAGCCTTCCATGACCCTCTCGTCTTCTTCAGGGTTGCCGTGCCCTCTGCTCTGATGGTCTGGTGAGTGAGGTTAAATTTGAGCTCCCTCTGATCGACCATGTTATTCTTTGGATGTTGTCAAGTGTGATCGATATATGTCTTGATAATGCAGCTCGGAGTGGTGGTTGTTCGAGACCATCATACTGCTTTCAGGCCTTCTTCCTAATGCAAAGCTGGAAACATCCGTCCTGTCAATCACGTAATACAATCCTAGTACGAGCGATTTTAACTTATTCTCTTCATCTTCACATCTACTAGTTTTTTTTTTTTTTTTTTTTTTTTTTGCGACAGACTCAGCACGGCGGACTGCCTTTACATGATACCCTCTGGCCTCGGAGCCGCCATAAGGTAAACGAACCAGCGAAACTTGCTCGATCCTTCTCATGCGGTCCTTCTCATGGTTTCTTGCATTATCTGATCTCATGCAGCACCCGCGTCTCAAATGAGCTGGGCACGGCCCGACCACGGGCTGCCCGCCTCGCCGTCCGTGTCGCTATGTTCTTTGCCATCTCGGAAGGATTGGTCATGGCGATGATCCTGATCTCTGTGCGCCACGTCTGGGGCCATGTTTACAGCGATCAGGAGGAGGTGGTCACGTACGTGGCCAAAATGGTGCTGCTGATTGCAGTGTCCAGCCTCCTTGATGGAATCCAGTCCATTCTCTCAGGTAGCAAGGGAGTACATACAAATCACAGAAATTAATGGCCATGCATTGGCTACTTAATTGCCAAGTAGTTTTCCATAAATACAAGTACTAGTAGAGACGGCTCATGGATTAATTGACCTCTAGGTGTGGCTAGAGGATGTGGATGGCAGAAGATCGGCGCATGTATCAACCTCGGCGCATTCTACATCGTCGGCATCCCGGCAGCCTACCTCTTTGCCTTCGTGCTGCACATCGGCGGGATGGTGCTCAATTCTCCTTGAATTTTTTCCACGACTCATGTATCTCTTCTGCTTGATAACCTGAAAATACTGTGAAAATAATGCATGACCAGGGTCTTTGGATGGGAATCATATGCGGCATTCTGGTACAGGACTTGCTGCTCCTAGCTATCACACTATGCACCGACTGGGAGAAGGAGGTATTTTATACAAAAATCTTGTAGCTTTATTATGCATTTTTCTGTTCTGGTGGATTACTTAGGTTCATGCGCGCAAGTGATTTATGTCATCCTGACCTACATATATACATTCATGGTTGTCTGAACCGCATATGTATCCATGTGTTTATAGGCAACAAAGGCGAAGGACAGAGTCCTCTGTTCTGCCCTGCCAACAGATCTCGCGACATAAAGATATATACTCATGAAATACCCAGGACCTTCAAAAGAATGACGCTCCGGGTGCGAAGCAAGCCACTTAACGAGCATTGGTAATTGCTGATTTGGTGTTGAATACCACTTGGATGCTGAGTACGGTGGAATTCACATGGCATCAAGAAAATAATGCGGAGCAGGTCGAGATCTATTTTTGGAAATAGCTATTTTATTAATACTTCAAGGTGAGACAAATACGTAAACCAGGTCCTAGAAGAGTAGAAGCCGAACACAAAGATATCACACATATGGTTACTTCTTTTTAGCTTCAGCTTATGAAGAAGCTCACTTATGGATTGCACTGGAAAACTGGAGATATCCTCGAAGCTATTTTTCTTGTCCTTTTTAGATTTTAAATTTAGGCTTATTTGTTGTATTGAGTAGTGAAAATATGTTTTTTTCTTTCGAAATGGGGATACCCAGCCTCTGCATCAATTGATGCATATGGCCTCATTTATTTCATTATTTAGGAACATGTCCTGTTACAGTTCAAGGATCACATAAAGTCGCTACAAGAATCAACCATCGAAATAAAACTAAGAGGTACTTGATGTGTCCGATCAACATGTCACTCTAAAAACAGGTCGCCAGCTGAACTGGTTAAACAAATCCCGAGCAACCGTCTCCAAATGGCTGGACCCAATAGCCATATCCTGTCGCGCTCCTCGGGCTGTAGCAAGGACCACGTACGGATCCAGTGTGTAGTGAGGGGAATAACCTGCAAAAAGGATATTTTGTTTGATTTGTTAAACACATAGTCATTCCTAGTGTTCCATATAGCCCATAGTAGCGCACAAGCTCCAACTTGGATTTGCATTTTTTCATGTTTATTAACACCCAACAGCCGAGTCACCGAAGAGATGAGTAATATTATTTGGAGGTGTAATATTCAAAGCGATGTGTATTATACGCCACATAATTTTAACCAGCGGGCAAGATATAAAGAGATGTTCTATTGTTTCGTCTTGATTACGGAAGCAACATTTCAAACTACTGTGCCAATTGCGCCTCGCTAGATTATCTTTTGTTAGAATAACTTTGCGGTGAAGAAACCACATAAAAATTCTGATTTTTAGTGGTACTTTCAACTTCCAAATATCTTTATGCAAATATTGAGTGTTGTCATTCATGAGATCTAAATACAATGATTTTACTGTAAAAACACCAGTACTTGTCAACTTCCAAGTAAAATTATCTTCTTGATCATTTAGCCGGGTATGCATGAGCCGCTCAACAAGGTGTAGCCACCGTTCCCATTTATTTCCTGTAAGGCCTCTCCTAAACCGAATGTTAAGGGAGGGGTATTAGTTAGGACAGAGGCTACCGTGACATTTTTGTTTTGCACTATGTTATATAACGAGGGATATTGAAAGGACAGAGGTTCATTACCCAACCAAGAATCTTCCCAAAAACGAGTTTCCAACCCATTTCCTACATGAAATTGACCTCTACTGAAAAAATCATCTTTCACTTTCATTAAACCCTTCCAAAACGGCGAGTCCGAATCTTTTGTTTGAACCTGAGATAGTGTTTTTGAATGCAAGTATTTGTTCATGATTAACTCATGCCATACCCCGTCTCCATGAAGTATTTTATATAACCATTTAGTAAGGAGGCATTTATTCTTAATTTCTAAGACCTCAATACCTAGACCACCTTGATCCTTTGGCCGACAAATAATATTCCACTTTGTAAGTCTGTACTTCTTCTTCAGACCATCGCATTCCCAAAAAAATCTGCTACGGAAAAAGTCTAATCTCTTTCGTACTCCCTTAGGAATTTCAAAGAAAGATAACATGAACATTGGTAGGCTTGTGAGAACCGAGTTAATAAGGATTAATCTATCCCCATAAGATAAAAGTTTACCCAACCAATTCTCAAGCTTCCTTTCAAAGCAATCTTCAATCGGTTTCCATTCACTGTTCTTGAGCTTAAGGTAATGAATAGGTATGCCTAGATATTTTAGTGGAAATGAGACTGCCTCACATCCAAAAAGATTTTTATATTCATTTTCTGCTACTTTTGCCCGACCAAAACAAAAAATTTCGCTCTTGTGATAATTTATTTTTAGTCCCGATAGTTGCTCAAAAAAGCTAAGTATCAACTTCATGTTCATAGCCTTATCAAAATCATGTTCCATGAAAATAATCGTATCATTCGCATATTGAAGAATTGAGACTCCTCCTTCAACTAAGTCTAGAATTAGGCCACGTATCTGTCCATCCTCTTTTGCTCTTGCAATTAGGATGGCCAAAAAGTCTGCTATGATATTAAAAAGAATTGGTGATAGCGGATCACTCTGCCTTAGTCCCTTTCTAGTTTGAAAGTAATGGCCTAATTGATCATTAACTTTTATTCCAACACTTCCTTTACTCACAAACTGGTTGATCCATTGACACCATGTCGGATCAAAACCTTTCATGTGTAACACTTGTTGAAGAAAGTCCCATTTAACTTTATCATATGCCTTTTCAAAATCTAGTTTCAGAATTACTCCATTTAATTTTTTACGATGAATTTCATGAATAGTTTCATGGAGCACCAGGACTCCTTCCAAGATATGGCGGCCTGGCATGAACGCCGTTTGTGTAGGCCTAATCACTTTGTGCGCAATGCCCGTAATTCTATTTGTACCTACCTTTGAAAAAAATCTTAAAACTGACATTTAGTCAGCATATTGGGCGGTATTGCTGAATCTGAATTGCATTCTCTTTTTTCGGTAGCAAAATGATGTTCCCAAAGTTCAATTTGTGCAGCGGTAACCTTCCTTGTTTGAAATCAGAAAAAAGAGCTAAAAGGTCATGTTTAATAATCTCCCAAAATGACCGATAGAATTCAGCTGGAAATCCATCCGGTCCCGGGGCCTTATTCTTCTCCATGTGCATTATTGCCTCATGAACCTCCTTCTCTGTGAAGTCGGTGATTAGAAAAAAAAATTCTTGGTTAGTTAACTTAGGAATGTCAGCATTCACCGATTCTTCTAGACGGACATTGCTTTGTTCGGGATCCCCGAAAAGACTCTTGTAATAATCAGTGATATACCTCATGAGGTTTTCCTGTCCTATGATAGTTCCCTCATCTTGTTCTAGTTGGTAAATTTTCTTGCGTCTATGCTTGCCGTTTGCAATGAGGTGAAAATACTTCGTGTTATTCCCCCCCTTTTGCACATGCATAACCTTTGCACGTTGC
Source organism: Lolium rigidum (assembly GCF_022539505.1). NCBI lineage: Eukaryota > Viridiplantae > Streptophyta > Magnoliopsida > Poales > Poaceae > Lolium > Lolium rigidum. The sequence continues at coordinate 82,708,463 of NC_061508.1, forward strand.
GCCCATTTTAGTTCCTCGTCTCTCCTGAGCTTTTCCAATAGATCGTTGGCTTCCCTCAATCTAGAATTTTCAGCCACGGTAAGAATTGAAGTTTCCGCTTTCAGGTCAAGTTCCTCTATGATTTTAACTAATCTATCTCTCTCATTTCTATAAACCCCACTCAAGTTTTTTGCCCATCCTCTTAAGAATCTTCGTAGATTGCGAATTTTGTTTTGCCAAATCTCAATGGACATTTTCCCGAGCACTTTTGTGACCATTCGGTGGCTATCAAATCTTGAAAACCTTCATGTTTTAACCAAGCTAGCTCGAATGAGAAAAGTTTTTTATTCCCTAAATGTGCCTGCTCCACGAGTATCTAACAAGAGAGGTGTATGATCCGACCCCGCTCTAGCGAGTGCTTGAACCGACACTAAAGGGAATTTTAGTTCCCATGGCACACTTACTAGAACTCTATCAAGCTTCTCAAAGGTGGGCGTGTCTCTGCGATTAGCCCAAGTAAATTGCCTTCTCGATAAAGCTATCTCTTTCAAAAGTAGGCTTTCGATAATTGCATTAAACATGAGAGGCCATCTCCCATTAAAAATGTCATTATTCTTCTCATCCTGTCTACGAATAATGTTAAAATCTCCTCCAACTATAATCGGTATAGAGTCATCCTCACAAAAGCGCACCAACTCCGCCAGAAAATCTGCTTTACGAGCGTCCCGGGCCGCTCCGTAAACAGCTACTAATCCCCATTCAAAATTATCATATTTATTTGCGACGTGAAATCTTACACATCTATCACCTGCCGTCACATTTTTAATTTTTATTGTATGATTATTTATGCCTACGAGCATACCACCCGAGCGCCCGATCGGTGGTAGGCAGTACCAATGAATATCGCACCCCCCTGCGAGGTGTGTAAGGAATGGTACGGAAAAAGAATCTCTTCCAGTTTCAGAGATCGCAAAGAAGTCTAATTTATGTTCTTGAAAGGTTTCACGAACAAACAAATGTTTTGCCGTATCCCCAAAACCGCCGCTATTCCAAAACAAATGCCCCTGAATTTAATATGTGCCCTGAATAAGTGACAATATCATTATGTATGATAGAATAGTAGAAGAAATGGCTCATTATGTATGGCAATTTAGTAGAAGAAGATGCGCTCATTATTTATGAGAGTTCAATAAAAAAGGGCTAAAATGAAGAAGGAACAGTATGAAGTGTCAAATCATAATAAAAACATGGTGTCAATGAATAATTCAGTACATGTCAAACTAAAAAAATCTTAGTGGTTATGTGATTACAATTTCCAAGCCTTGGAAGAGGACTATGGATGTTCAACTGGGAGATGTTGGTTCTTGTGGATTTCCATCAGGCATAGACCCTTGAGGAATTCAAATTCATCAGCACCCCATGTAGGATTAGAGTTCTAAAGATACCATTTCGGATAATGGATAATTGATGAGTCTGAGATGGTGGAGTGGATTGAGAAGGTGAAGGGTTTATATCTGTTTCAACATGAGTTCTTTCCGGATTTATATTGTCTCTGTTGTAGGCCCGGGCACATGAAGGAGAACTGTACTACTTGATATCACAAATCAAAAGTTTGAATACGGTTCAAGCTTGAAAACAGGCCATGTACAGAGGAAGTTTGGAGAGGATGGGACTCGTGATGGTGAGGGGAAGTTCTGGAGGTGGCAGGGGTGGTTTTGGCTCGGTAAGCAAGAACAGGATACCGGGTGATGGATGATCATGGTAGAAGGGAAGTGGAACATTGTTGTGGATAGTTGTGGGAGAGATCAAGTGAACCCATAAGCTTGAATACTTTTTACACATAAGAAACAGGCTTCACTTTAATTGTACCGATGTTCTAAATTACATACTAAAATATTTTAAAATACAAAAACGTTTACTGCAATATTTTTTGATTGTTCTTTCATTCTAGTTTACACTATTGTGCCTAACAACTACCACGGTGGAGTGTGCGACAACTAGGTAATTGTTGTTTTTTCGATATTAGGAATATATTAATATTAGTAAGATATCAATTACATTCAGCCTCTTTAACAACCAAATGTCAAGAACTAGTGGATAGTGGAGACATCAAGCATGCAAATCTGCTGCATGTCAAGTTGCCATGGTAATCTTGTTCGGCATGCCCGTGCTGAAGAAAAGTGGGACTTTATGTCGCCTAGACCCGCATCAGTTAACGGCACCATGTCGGGAGATGGAGCTGAACAAATCGTCTATGACGCTGATGGCTGTGAAATACCCCACTTTTTCTCGCGTTTAAACTCTTAGCTAAGTCAAGAAATTAACTAAGTTTACCTCTAAACATGTCACTAAACATGTCACTAATGACTAATTCATGCAAAGATGGGCAATCTCTTTTATTTTTAGATGTTGTGCAGGAAATAATGTCATAATGACAAATGGACCTTCAATTACTAAAGAAAATCATGTCAGGAGCATGGCAAAGCTGACTATGCTCGGAAAGGCGATTCCTGGAGCTTTAACGGACATCGGTACGAGCAAGCCCCGCCCGTACCGTCTGCCCGTACCGTGTGCCGCAGCATTCCCGAGGTCAAACCCTATAAATTTCGTGAAGGGGCCAACGCTGAAAGGAGACTCATTCGTCGCAAACAGAACCGCCATCCACTAGACTCAGCTGCACCATACCGAAGGGATCCACCACCATAATTCAACCATCCCATCTCTCATCTCCTCCACAGCTATAGCCATCACCATTGTAATAGAGATATCCTTGAGAATTGGTGGCCATTGTAAGAATATTGTGATTTCAGTTTAAGTATTTTGCGCAATGATTTCTATCTTTGTATGTGATCTTGATATTATGTGTGAGTACTCCTCACGGACTGCGGGTTGGGATGAACCCTCGCAGCGTTCATGTGCATCTAATCTTATATTATGTGTACGGATTGAATAGGAGGTTTGCAATCTTGTATCCTTGTCTCTTTGTCGTGTTTTGATGATCTGCAAGTACCCATGTCATTCAAGTCGATCAAGGGAAGAGGTTGGATGAGTGGAGAACGGCGTGCTACCGCGTAATCTCGGTGACAGAAAGGGAAAAGTAACGGTACATGTTTAGTGATTCATTCATGATCATGACACAATTGAAAGGACACGGATGTCGCCTAGAGGGGGGTGAATAGGCGGTTTAAAACTTTTACGAGATGGGCTTAACAAATGCGGAATAAAACTAGCGTTTACTTTGTCAAGCCCAAAGCCTATATACTATGGTTCACCTATGTGCACCAACAACTTATTCTAAGCAATGGTTCACCTATGTGCACCAATAACTTATGCTAAGCAATACAAGAAAGTATGTGATAGCTAGATATATATAACTTCAAGCACGATGGCTATCACAAGGTAAAGTGCATAAGTAAAGAGCTTGGGTATAGAGATAACCGAGGCACGCGGGAGACGATGATTTATCCAGAAGTTCACACACTTGCGAGTGCTAATGTTCGGTGGAGAGGTGAGGTGGCTTAGTGCTCCCGAACGCACACAAGAGGCTCACCTTGAGGTGTGGTTGCTCGATGCACATCAACGCCACAAAGGCCTCACCCCAAGATGCGGTACTCACACCACACACCGAACGCCACGAAGGCGCCTCACCTAAATCTCCGGTGACCCTCGCCACAAAGGCTTAGGTCACGGTTCCACTAAGGGATTTCCTTCGAGGCGGAAACCGGGCCTTACACAAAGGTTGGGGCACGCATCCACAACTTAATTGGAGGCTCCCAACAAATCACCACAAAGGTCTAGAATCCGTCTAGAGTTCCAAGAACCCAAGAGTAACAACCTTCTTTCTTTCACCACCATGAATCACCGTGGAGAACTCAAACCGATGCACCAAATGCAATGGCAAGTCCCTCACTCTCAAATTCCACCAAAGCTACAAAAGCTATTGGGGGAACAAGAGAGGAAGAACAAAGGAATTCACAAATAACACAAAGATCAAGATCTAGAGGATTCCACTCACAAAGAGATGGATTTGATTGGTAAAGATGTAGATCTAGATCTCCTCTCTCTTTCCCCTCAAATGGGGGCAGGGGCCGGCCCATAAAGCGGGGCAACGGGGCGACCGCCCTGGGCCCTCGCGAGGCAGGGGCCCCGGCCCAGGTTGCAGTTCGAGTACAAAGATACTTGTGTATTAATCTGGCCCAAGAAGACAAGAGAGAAAAATTAGAAGAAGCGAAACATGGCCTAAGCCCACCAGGTAGCTAGCAGAGAAGGACCTCAATGGATTGGTATGCCAAATCTAATCGATCAATTACTTCCGATAAAATCTCCTCTCGGTACACGCGCGTTGTCGGCTCGTCTCCTCCCCGACTCTCCCAAATTCTCCAATTCCCACCTGCCTGCCATTCCAAATCCGTGTTCGTCGGCTCGCTAACGGTGATATTTTATTCCCCAATTATCTCTCCGGCCGTTCTAGATGTTAGAGACATTGCCGCACCAGAGATGAGAGATGGTACATCTCTCTCCCTCCCCCTTATCATGCCTCATTGTTGTTAAATAGCACGCTTGTCTCTGATTGCTCCACATCTCCAATTCTTCTCTGCCTAGATTTATTCTTGGGCTCTTCCATGATTGGATCCGAGTGTGAGTAGTGAACATATTCGGAGAAGAAGAGGGGATGACTGATCATTGCGAGCTGCATATGCTTTTGTTCCACTGATTCAACAAATCGACACCGAGCCATATGCCCATATCCAGGTGCTTTTGTTTCCGTATCAACGGTTTTATGCAAAATATTGTTAATCTGGCAATGAGAAAAGGGATACTCTAAGGAGTGATTGTAATGCTATCACTTAATCAATAAAGCTATCTGAATCTCAAAAAAAGGCAATGAAAAAAGGAGGAGAAAAATGGAGAGATGAGCTGGTATAATTTCAAAGAGGTTCAATAGGTAAGTTTTTTTAGAACTGGTAGTTCTTCGAGAAACTCCTAGTAAATGTTAAAGAGCAGCAAACTGATTATTGTGGAGGCTATTTTGCTGGACCTATTTTGATACCAACGAGATAGATAATAATTTTAGTTTTTTTGTCAACAAGGGCCCTTTTATGTTATCTTGCCCCAGGGCCCTGAATATGTATGGACCGGCCCTGAATGGGGGCAAGAATCATGGAGGGATTGAGAGATAGTGCAAGCTTCTCTAGTTCAACAATGGAGGAGATAGAGAGTGAGAGAAGCAACAGCCCAAGAAGGAAGAAGGGAGGTATTTATACCCCCCAAGAAAATCGAGCCGTTGGGACAAAACGAGGGCCGGATTATCCGATGTAAGTTAGGGCCGGATTATCCGGCCCCCTGAAATATCCGGCCCTGGGAAAATCCGGTCAAAAGTCCGGCAAAAAATCCGGCCCCTATCCAGGGTATTACTGAGCCACTTCGCCAAAAGTCCTTAGCCGATTTTCAGGGCCCGGATATTTTGCAAATATCCGGCCCGGAAAATCCGTCCTGGTGATATAGACCTGCTACCTTGTAAAATCCAAAACTTAAAATTGGTAGCTCCGAATAGAGTGAAACCAATTTTGTTGGAAAGAGGACGACAAGAGCATACCCAACAAGTGGGGGGGGGTGATTTTCTATTATATTTAGAGGTGCAACACCTCAACATGAGAAACCGAGAAAATCACCAAACTCGAAAACTCAACAAGTGATCTATGCGAAATCCGTTTTCGATGAACTAGAGCTTGTCATGAGAATAAGCACAAACTCTAAAACATCACATGGATAAGATCCAAATAACAACAAAGAAAGATGATGCAAGGATGCAAAGGTTTGAGCTCTCTCTCGAACGATACGATCGAGTTACTCACTCGAGAGCCCTCTTGATAGTACGGCAACTAAACTATGAACCGATCTCCAACTACACTATGAGACCGGTGAGAAAGAAACCCTATCAAGAGCAAACCTTATACTTACGCATTCCACTTGAGCTCGATGATGACGATCTTGACCTCAACAAGATGGAGCACCTTTCTTGATTGTGCTTGCTTGACGAAGTCTTGTGGATTGCTCCCCCATAATCCACCATGGTAGAGCTTCTTCTTTGGCGCATCTTCACATATCCATGATCACCATATGGATGGCAAGAGTCAAGCAAAGGATCTCTTCGAGATGGCTCATCTTGAACTTGCACTTCATTTCTTCATGGCAAGATTCAAGCTTATGATCTCTTCGAGTTGGCTCATCTTGAACTGTCACTTCATTTCTTCATGGCAAGCTTCAAGCATATGATCTCTTCAAGTTGGCTCATTGTCGAGGGTGCTCCTCGGCAATGCCCTCCGATAGGGGCTTAGGGTTGATGGAATCTTGCAAGCCGACACGAGACATCATGTACGTAGACAAGCGGAGAGATCGATTTACCCGGAGTTCGGGGCCCTCGATGAGGTAAAACCCTTACGTCCTGCTTGTCTGTTCTTGATTATGATGAAAACAGTGTTACAATGGGGTGCCGAATAGTTCGGCTGTGGTCTCGTCGAGATAGCCAATTGCTAGGGTAACCTAGTTCTAATCTTCTGTTGGCTAAGGTCGCTAAGATTGATTGTGTCCCTCGATAGCCCCTCTCCTGGCCTTTATATAGGTGGCCAGGTCCCGAGAGGTCTAATCGAGTACGAGTAGGCTTACAATAGATCTATCTCTAATCTTTCCTTGTTCGGCTTCTTCCGTATCTTGTACTTCAAGTAATCTTCCGCCGCATCGTCCTAGTGGCCCATCTTCCCTTCGGGTACCTTCATGGGCCTCCATCTGGACCGTATAGGGTAGAGCAATATTGGTTAACCGAAGGGTAATGCCCACGTCAGTAGCCCCCGAGTGTCTAGCCGAACATAGTTCGGGTAGAGACTGAAGCATATCTTCTTCCGAAGCCCTTCTCCTTGATCATACTTGCTTTCCTCCTATATTCTATCGGGTGCGCGTCAGCGCTCCCGATGGGAGTAGCCCCCGAGTCTAGGTACAGATGCTTGCAATCCGTGCGTAGACTCAAGTTGCACCACTCGAACATCTTCTTCTCGCCGAAGTTTTTCCCGCAAGTCTTTATAGACCATCCGATATATTTTGTTTATGCAAGGGATAGCAAATAACGTGCCCAAATTTTGTTGGTTAACCGCCGATGGCAAAACATCGTTACTCTACACAGAATCAAGTCCCCGGGCATGATCCCGGAGTGCGAGAAAAAGTCAAAAAAGTTCCGTCGGGTGCGCGTCCGGCACTCCCGATGGGAGTAGCCCCCGAGTCTAGGCACGGGCGTTTTACGCCCGGGTGCAGACTCGAGTCACATATTTCCTTCGAGTCCTCATTATGTCGGGTGCGCGGCAGCGCTCCCGATGGGAGTAGCCCCCGAGCCTAGGTGCGGGTGCTTGCAACCCGCGCATAGGCTCAAGTCAGTCACCCGACACTTTCTTTTCTCTTCGTATGCAATCAACAATGCCCATGACGTCACTGATGACACGCTGCTGTTGTGACCCGGTTGACAAGACTTGACCCTCCGGGCCCACCCTAGTTCGCGCGAGGCATATTTTAGGTTTTGACCCAGTGCACGCGCAGCCGACCGAGGCGTTTCCTCGATTTTCGCGCGACGTGGGAATAATGGGCCGCCGGTTCCATCCTCGTTTTCTAGTGCCACGTGTACAGCTGGATTCGCTCCACCTCCCACGACGCCCACGGAGTTATGGCCACGATCCGATGTCAATTCTTGTGGTATAAATAGAGGGCTTCCTCATTTTTACTTTTTTACACCTCCCTATCTGCTCATCTTCCTCGCGCATCCTCTCCTTCTTCCCGCATCGTTCTCTCAGGAGCTTCAAGCGCCATGGGTAAAAAGAAGGGTACTAGCTCTTCGGGCGCGGCCAAAGTTAGCCGCGATTGGTGTGCCTCCGCCATTTCCATCCGTGACATCAATAAGCTGCGAGCCCTTGGATTCATCTCTGCATCTAAGGATGATATCCGTCTTCCAGGTGCGGTTTCTCGCCCAAAGCCCCCGAGGGGCTTTACTGTTATGTTTTCTGCCTTTCTGTTCCGTGGCCTCTCCCTTCCGGCGCACGAGTTCCTTTGGAGGAAGATCTTCTACGTGAAGCGCCTATCCATCTTTGTCAGCTATCGCGAAGCCTTCCTCGGCATTGACCCTCACCGGGGTCTTTGGAGGAAGATCTTCTACGTGAAGCGCCATAACGACGAGCAACGGCCCCCGTGCCGTCGGTGGCGTCGGCTTTGTTGTCGGGAAGGAGGTCGACTACTTTGATTACCCAATGAAGGAGTCTGTCCGAGGCTGGCGCAACAAATGGTTTTATCTACGAGATCCTTCAGTATCTGGGTGATGCTCAAACCTTCCTCCCTTTGAGGACAAACTGATTGCTAAGCCGAAGAAATCCTGGCAAAACACCCTTTCTCCCGACGAAAGATTGACAGCCGACAGTGCGTTCGATCAAATAGTTATTCCGAAAAACACGGGAGGCTTGACAATGTGCGGCACCGAGGTTGTCTCGGTGTTCCCGCAACGTCGAGTGCAACCGTTAATGTCTCGCCCCATCAACTGTGGCTTTATTCGGGCAAGGATGATGAGTCCGAGGTCGGCTCGCCGATCTTTCGGCTGATGATCTCCGAGACGAAGTTCGTCGCTTGACGTGCCTTAGCAAGAATGACAATATCGTCCTGATATCAGCTCGTCCTTCTTATGATGCCAACCATCCTCCAACCGAGGTAATCCTTCGTTTGTTTTTACTGCCGTCATCCCTTTTTCTGTTGTATCTCATCAATCTCCTTTTCTTTGAAAAGGCGCTTGCGACTGCCCGATGCTATCCCCCTACACCCGAAAGCGGTGTGGTATTAGAGGATGATGACGAAGATTCCGACGGAACCGAGGACGCCCCTCATGTCCTCGAGGACAGCGATGTCCAAGGGGAAGAGGCTACTGAAGATGACGCTTTCGTCACGAGTAGGCGTCGGAAGCAGATACACGATGACCTTATCACTTCGGCTGAATCAAGTCCTCACGGAGGAGATAATGATGCCGACGACGCTTCCGCGCCTCCCCCTGCCAAGAAGAGCTCAACAAGTATCTTCGCAGTGAAGATGACCTTGACCTGTGAGTTTTTGTTACTCCCTCCTTGATTTATTCCTTGTCATCTCGTATGCTAACCGCGCACTGTTTTTAAGTAGCTCTGATGATGATGATGAAGTCCCTCTTGCAAAGAGGGCGAAATTCGTTTCTGAAAGAGCCGTATCAGCAAAAGAATCTAACCCTTCACCCGCAAAATCAACGCCTCCTTCGCGAACGGCCGTAGAGAAGGTTCTAATGTCAACAGCTATCCCTCCCGGCGACGTTCCTCGCTTCATCGACTAGTCGCGATCATGTAAGTATTTAACTTGCTTCATTTCGCTGGATTCCCTTTTATCGGCTGTATCCTTATGATCTTATCTTGCCGCAGCCGATCTATGCCACAGTCGATGCTGTAGTGGAGTTCGCCGAAGAATTCACCCGACTAGAGATTGAAAACTCCCAACTTCGAAAGACTGTTAGGTCTTCGGCTGATCAGGTGCTGGAAGCCAACAGGATTGCCACCGATGCCAAGAACGAGAACGTCTTACTGAAGGAGGAGGTGAAGAAATTGAAGCAGCGGCTGAAGGATGAGCAAGATGCCAAGCACGCAGCAGCGGCTGTAATCGACAAAAAGGAAGGCGCCCTTCGCGAGTCCGTCAAGAGTTTATTAGGTAAAACCCGTAATTCGCTATTTTTTGTCTTGGTATTTCTGTTATTGATTATTGATCTGTCTTTTTCTCAGATGCTGCCGACTTAACTGTCACCCGTCGTCATCAGCTTCGAGAGGACTCTATAGCCGATGCCTTGTCGCTTGCTACCGAGTCTAACATCCAAGTGCTTGGTCTTTTGAAAAAGGCCAAAGGGGCGCTGTCAAGGTTATACTCGATGATCTTCCCGAAGATGAAGGAGGACAAGACTCTTGATGATATGGCGGCTTCTTTCCTTGTTGATCCTTCCGAGCCTGTGGAGGTATTGAAATGCCGCAGCCATTTATTTGGGGCGGTTCTCACTTTTCAATTGCTCATGGGTCATGGGATGGGATCAAATTTGGAGGAGTTGTCCAAAACGTTGCCTGCCGACGATGACCATAACTTAATCGATCTTGAACCTAACAAGCGTTCAGCAGTTACTTGTGCGAACTGACTTCTGAAGGCTGGTAGATGAAGCTCAAGCCAAGCTTCGCTCCCGAATCCGCCCCTGGCTCGTCATCAGCGGATCCTTGAACTTTTTATTTGACTTGTCGTAAATAAGACTAGTCGTAACTTCGTTGTAGTTCAACTTTATTTCGGCTCTGTTGCCAATTTGAACATGCTTTTGAATGTATCTGATATACCCAGCGCTCCCGATGGGAGTTTTACTTTGAAACTTAGTCTGAATTAAAGATTGCACTGCAGATTCCTCCGTCTTCTTCTCGTCCCGGGCTTTTGTCGAATCCTTCAAGTAATGATGAATCCGGCCTCGTTCGCCGCTTGCGTGACCAGGTGTCTAGTTTAGACAAAGATATTACTTCTCTTCGTGCATTGGCGGCCTTGGTGAAGAAAAAAGGGGAGATGGCGACAACTATCGAACAGTATGCTCTTGATGGTCTCCATGTTGCTACCGAAAGTTTAGGCTGTAAGTATTAACCCATGTTTCCGCTTTCTGCAACAGCTTCGAATATTCCCTTAACCGGTTCTTATTCCTTTCCGGCTTGTAGCTTCAGATGCGGCTGAGGAGAACAAAAGATCCACGAAGAGGTTGAAGCAATGACCGACGTTGCGCACCCGAATCATGGCTTGTGGCTGCATCGTCCGAAGAGTCTGTCGTCATGGCGAAGTTCAAGTATCGGGTGGGGAAGGCACATTATTACTTTGATAAGTTCCACGCTCATCTCACGATGGTTTGGAACACCTTGTTTCCCCTAGACCAAGCACCTGAAACCTTATCTGCTCTGTTCACCCGATTCAAGTCTCCCGAAAGGATTCGGCAATTGGTGCGGAAGGAACTCTTGGCGGGTGCGGAGCTTGCTTTTGCTTCAATATTGGCATGTTACCCGTCTCTAGACTTGGAAGTCGTAGCAAATACTGACAAGAACTTGGGCCAATATTATGATGCCGCCAGAGGTCCTGCATACACCATTGTTTCCCGAATGGAGTCGTGCCTTGAGAAGGATCACGAAGGCCCATTGGGACCGAGGAGCCCGACTATGAATGTGATAGCTTTAATTCCTGCACAAGATTATTTTGTATAAATTTATCGCATACGTTGTACGCTATGTTAATTCGATTGATATTTCATTTGCCGGGGCCGGCTGAGTGATCAGTTTTGTAAGAGCGAGACCCGTCGACTTAGTCGAGGGAATTAGACGCTTGGCATCATCACACGGTGCACCGGTTTGAGCCTTATTTTGTGGTAATGTAACCATCGACTGCAGCACTCGCGTATTCTCTCGAGGCTAGGATTGGTTGTTTTCTTTTCGTGTGTCATTAATCTTAGCTCCCGTTGAGAGTATTTAATTAATGACACTGCATGTTTTCTAGGCCAGCGCTTCCGATGGGAGTAAGAGCCGAAGGTAGGGGCCGTAGTCGACCCGTTCAGAGTGGTAGGGCCTAAATTTAAGAAAAAGGAGGCAGAGAACCTGATTAAAACTTTATTCATAAAGAAAAATCGACCTTGAAGGCTTATTGAAATAATAAAAACAATCGTGCCCTATGTATAGAACCGTCGCAGGTGTGCGATATTCCATGGGTTTTCGACATCTTTCCCCGAAGTTGGATTTTTGAGCCTCGTACGCTCCTCCCGGTATCACTTCGGTGACGATGTAAGGTCCTTCCCATGGAGACTCGAGTTTCGAGGGTCTTTTTTGTTTCAGCCGCAGTACCATATCTCCAACGCCTGAAGCATCGATTGCGTATTCGTCGTATGTGGTAGTTCTTCGGTGCCTGCCGGTATACCGTGGTCCCGGCCAAAGCAATGTCTCGAGCTTCATCTAGTAGGTCTACAGTATCTTGCAGTGCGATGTTGGAGGAAGTTTCTATGTATGCCGTCACTCGAGGTGCTTCGAATCGAACATCAGCTGGTAAGACTGCTTCGGCTCCATGTACCAAAAAAAATGGGGTGTACTGCGTCGACTCGTTAGGCGTGGTACGCAAACTCCACAACAGACCGATGGTAACTCTTTGTGGTGACCCAGCCGTACCACGGCATGGTGTAGTACACAAGTCGTTGACATAACACAAGTGAAACACCGTTCCACTCATATTACATCCCTCAGAGTGGTACAACAGAAACATATGCGAGTCCAAGGTATGTCTATAGAAGGATACACAAGCTGTTTACAGAAGATCAACACAGCCTCCTACTTTACAGTGAGGTAAAACTTCAAATAAAGCTTCAGAAGAATGACTCGTAGTCTAACTTATTGCTAACTAAAGCTTCAGAGCAAAAAGGCTTGCTATAGAAATCTAGCTACTTAGGTGCTAAGATTAGGGAAAGGCTCCCTTCTATTACTAGTCTAAGTTTCCACTCTAGTTGCTACAGCGAGTTGACTTCATTGCTTGGATTCTTCGTCTTGTTGCGACTTGACTCCTTTGTCTTCGAGTTCCACGGTAGTTTATCCTCCGGTGCCTCCATAGCTAGCTGGGGATTTAAGAGTGGGATGAGTACGAGCGTACTCAGCAAGTTCATATTAGGGAAATAAGTGTATCATGCACTAGCTACGGCCACGGACTGAAAGTCATAGGCAATGCAAGTTTTCGTAAACATTTCTTCAAAAGGTTTATTTTATTCTGAAAACTATGCCCGTCAGTCTTCACGAGTTGACTAGAACTTCACGGAGTTCCTTTCCGCCGCGTTCGCAGCTTCCCTTCCCGAACAAGGAGTGACAGCCACAATTTGATACACTCTGCAGAGGTGCGTTACTTTTCCCATAAGAGATCTCACCCTTTTTGCCATCCGCAGGGACTTGCCCCCGTTCACACTTCCTTGGTGTGAGGCCAGGTATAAAGATCCAAGCCCACACCGCCTTCTCCGCGACCCTGCAAACCCACCCTTTTGTCCATCCGTACACCCCCGGTAGACATCTCCCGATCATACGGCTTTACCCACGGTGTACGTCGGACAATCCTTCATAGACGGTAGAGCCTCTCATCCAATTGTCCGGATGGGGATTTTAAAGGCTATCCCAACCTACGGCAGTGCCTCCAGCACCCCGCCAGGCTCTATCAAGTCCGTTGGCGTGCAGGAGGGAAAAGATACAACTGACTTCCCCAGAGCCATTATAGATCTTATGGTTAACGTGATATGTACGGTGCTAGAATCACTGGACGGCATTGGTACTTAGTCCTAGATGAATAGTACCCGTGCAATGGAACCTCCACCAATCATCACATACCATGGTTCCATTGCCCACCACATAGTCATATTCATAATTGTAAAATAATATTTGCGTTTCCATGCAAGAGTGATAAGTATAGTACTTTGCATATAATTTGATAAAAATAATCAAATGACATGAGCAAGCGATGAACTTGCCTTTCTTGACTGCAAGATTATGCAGGCAAAAGCTTCGATACGTGAGAACTCCAAATTCTGAAATACCATCATTGTCTGGTAAAGACAATGTTTAAAGAACTGGCAAAGATGCTATAATGTATAGTATGAGATGCAATCGTCCCGAGCGTAACCTAACCTCGATGATTTAAGTTTGATTTAATTGTAAATATTTCTTTAGGATGTGTTGCACTTTTAGGATGGTTCTCAAACAAGGTTCTTATTAGGGTTTGGTTATATTATAGCATAAACAAGTGATATAATGCATCATAACAAATGATATATAAGACATCATAACAAGCACATACATAAAGGACTTGTAGTTGAACAATATGTACAAAGCAGTTGTCAATTTTAAGTTCTACAGGACATGGTTGATGATTACTTATATTATACTTCAAAAGAACATCTTTTGAAGAACATATTGATTAAGAGATAGTAAGTATCTCAAATAAGAACTATGGCCTTCTATGGTTTACTTGATATCTACTTCAAAAGAATAACTTTTGAAGAACAGGTTAAATAAGAATAAGAACTACTACAAATAGGAGCTATGGCTTCTAGGGTTTACTATTGGATTCTTTTAGTTCTCCAATAGGGATTAGTTGGGTTCTTAAGTAGAATGGGTTATATGTAGCAAGTATTGGTAGGTTCATTACTATGGTTTCTCATAAGCATCATATCAAAGGATGATGGTCAAGGTGGTGCTATGAGCTAGGGTTTACTATATCTTCCTATTTGATTCACTAAGTAATCACTAAGGGTTTGTAAGCTAGGTGGCTTAAGATTCCTTAAGTAGGTTTAGTTGAATAGGAGTATCTGATGTGCTGTTATCACCAGAATTTGACCGAGTCAGAGGTGGGCCGCGATCAAGATGGACGTGAAGATTGTACATGGAAGAAATACGTGAATCGGCCTTTTATACCAAGTTGGGCTAAAACGCCCATGTATATCTGTAACATATTAGATCGCATCTTAGTTTAGAAGTTAGAGTTTTACCCGTGCACGGTTTAGTGCACGCCCACATTAGAAAGTCCGCTGGACTATAAATATGTATCTAGGGTTTATGGAATAAACAACAACCAACGTTCAACACAAACCAATCTCGGCGCATCGCCAACTCCTTCGTCTCGAGGGTTCCTCCGGTAGCATCATGCTGCCTAGATCGCATCTCGCGATCTAGGCAGACAAGCTGCCTAGTTGTTCATGCGTTGCTCGTGCTGAAGCGTTTTTGATGGCGAGCAACGTAGTTATCATAGACGCGTTAGGGTTAGCATCGTTCTTAGCATCATATGCTCGCGTAGTGCAACCCTTGCGCGTCTAGCCGTCCTTGTGCCTCATCATGGGTGCGGGCGGCACCCGCTTGATCTGTGTTTAGTAGATCTGATCCGTTATGGTCGATCCTTGATTCGTCAAGGATTAGTTTAATATCTGCAATAGTTAGGCCTTACAAAGGGTTGGAGGATCCGGCGGCATGCGGGGTGTAGTTTGCTGCCCCTAGCACGGGACGTTCCGAGGGATCAACCTAGTGTTGGTTTTAGGCCTTGTCTAGGGCTGGCTTACGTTTACCGTGCGTGAGCGCGAGGCCCAATCGTGAGTAGGATGATCCGATTATGCGGTGAAAACCCTAGATCGTCGTGGATCTCATACGCTTTATGTTGATCAAGCAGGACCACCATATATTCGGCCACCTTGGACGAATCATGGGTGAATCGGCTCCCGAGCCGATTCACAGGAGCAACCCGAGAGCCGATCGAGGCTCGTATTTAGCGTGTACGTGTGTGCCCCTGCAGGAAATTAAGCGAGGCATCATCCACACCTTCTCGACCAGGTATAGGTCGGTGGCACGCCCTTGCGAACCAGCATCGGCGCGCGACCAGGAGGCTTTGCGGGCCGTCGCTCTGAGGGACTGGGGCCAGCCGCAGCCCTAGTCATTCCCGGCTCTACCGTGTTGGCCAGTCGCTGCCCGCCGGTGGGTTTCTGACGCCAACACATTCTGGCACGCCCGGTGGGACGATCTTCAACGACACATCTTCAACGACAACCATCTCGCCATCCACATCGGAGATGGCAAAAGACACCATACCATCTTCATCGAAGTGGCGAAGAAACTCCGGTCACGTACGGGGATCTCACCGGCGAGCTCAAGAAGAAGTACGACGAGATCAAGTCCGCCCTCGAAGCCGACCCTAATCGGCTCTTTCCACGGGACCCGCTCCCATGGCATCGGATGGAAGGGGTTCACACCGAAGGCGCGCTTGATGGAGTGGACCTGTCCACCCCGTCCGAAGAACGCACCGCGGTCGCTGCGTCGGGAGATCAACTTCATGGTGGCTCATTCGCTGCACCGCCACTCGAGAGCCTGGTGAACGCGTTGGAGCGCGTCGCTTTCGCGTGATCCGAGAAATCATGAGCCATCAGTACTCTCCGTCGAGACCAGCTCTCGGGACGCATCGAGGAGAGTTGCCACTCCGATCCCGTCCGCCGCTGCCACATGCGTTGGCAGCACCAGCTGAAGTGCCGGCTACACCGGCATTCGTCGTCTACAAGATCGGTGGTGACCCTAGTGACTACCAGTTCTTGGCTGAGGCGCCCAAGGAGATCCCGCACGGATACGCATGTGCATACGTGCCAGACTGCAGCACCTGGGCACCCTCGAACCAGGTCACAACAGCGGGGACTTCTGGAACAACAGGAGGAACGTCGGAGGCAGACCTGTTGGCGTCAGAAACCCACCGGCGGGCAGCGACTGGCCAACACGGTAGAGCCGGGAATGACTAGGGCTGCGGCTGGCCCCAGTCCCTCAGAGCGACGGCCCGCAAAGCCTCCTGGTCGCGCGCCGATGCTGGTTCGCAAGGGCGTGCCACCTGACCTATACCAGTCGGGGAAGGTGTGGATGATGCCTCGCTTAATTTCCTGCAGGGGCACACACGTACACGTTAAATACGAGCCTCGATCGGCTCTCGAGGTTGTCCTGTAAATCGGCTCGTGGAGCCGATTCACCCATGATTCGTCCAAGGTGGCCGAATATATGGTGGTCCTGCTTGATCAACATAAAGCGTATGAGATCCACGACGATCTAGGGTTTTCACCGCATAATCGGATCATCCTACTCACGATTGGGCCTCGCGCTCACGCACGGTAAACGTAAGCCAGCCCTAGACAAGGCCTAAAAACCAACACTAGGTTGATCCTCGGAACGTCCTGTCTAGGGGCAGCAAACTACACCACATGCCGCCGGATCCTCCAACCCTTTGTAAGGCCTAACTATTGCGGATATTAAACTAATCCTTGACGAATCAAGGATCGACCATAACGGATCAGATCTACTAAACACAGATCAGCGAGGTGCCGCCCCTGCACCCATGATGAGGCACAAGGACGGCTAGACGCGCAAGGGTTGCACTACGCGAGCATATGATGCTAAGAACGATGCTAACCCTAACGCGTCTATGATAACTACGTTGCTCGCCATCAAAAACGCTTCAGACGAGCAACGCATGAACAACTAGGCGAGCTTGTGTCTGCCTAGATCGCGAGATGCGATCTAGGCAGCATGATCGCTCACCGGAGGAACCCTCGAGACGAAGGAGTTGGCGATGCGCCGAGATTGGTTTGTGTTGAACGTTGGTTGTTGTTTATTCCATAAACCCTAGATACATATTTATAGTCCAGCGGACTTTCTAATGTGGGCGTGCACTAAACCGTGCACGGGTAAAACTCTAACTTCTAAACTAAGATGCGATCTAATATGTTACAGATACATGGGCAGTTTTAGCCCAACTTGGTATAAAAGGCCGATTCACGTATTTCTTCCATGTACAATCTTCACGTCCATCTTGATCGTGGCCCACCTCTGACTCGGTCAAATTCTGGTGATAACACATGCCCCCTCGGTTTTGGAAATGTCATTTCCAAAATCATTATGCTCTTCTTTCGTCGGGTCATGTCGTGGCGGAACCGTTGACGATATCCGTCATCATGATGCCCTCGCCTTCTCAACTTCTCCGCGTGACTTTGGCAGTTTTTTTTTTCTTAGGCACCACTTCCTCGGAAGCTGCCGTGGCATTGAATTTCCACTATATCCCCTTTTATTTAACCGCTATGAACAGCTTCTCTTACGCATCTCCTTCGCATTAGCACTCCAAAAGCCCTCCTCGCGCCACCATGTCCTCTTCCTCCTCTGCTTCATCGGATCTTTCCACCCAGTCCTCTTCGTCTCGCGAGCCGACGCCGGAGCCGAACCCGGCGGAGGTTCACGCGGCCAACATCCGCCGCGCCATTGCGGCCGGGGAGGAGTCAGACCATGACTTCTCCATCTGGTCCGAGGACGACCAGTCCTCAACGGACGGGGAAAGCGACCTCCGCTTCCTTGCTAACGGGGAACCGGAGGAGGAGAGCGATGACGATCGCTTCTCCTGGGATGACTTCACCTCCTCCGAGGGGGTGAAGGAGGAGGAAGAGGAGGAGGAGGACGACGACGACAGCTCCTCCGACGAGCCGCCGGCCAAGCGGTTCTGCCCTTGGCCGGGCAACCTTAGCGACTTCGACAGCGACGAGGACGACGCTGAAGAAGATGAAGACAACGAGGGCCCGGTCGGCGGCCATTGGAGCGACGACGAGCCCGCCGGGAGCAGCGCCGACGGTAGTGACGACGGTGACGACGAGGGCAGTGATGGCCCGTAGATAGGACCTCTAGAATAGGGCCAGCAGTAGTAGATGGGGCAATGCATCCCCTAGTATTTCCTTTTGAGAGCAATCAGCTCTTTATGTAAGAAATCTCGCCTATTAATGAAGAACTTTTCCCCAATTTGATTTTGCCGATTTCTTCTGAGTTCAATTGAGCCGATTCCCTCTTCTACTGACCTTGCCGATTCGTCCCCTTTGCTAATGCGTGATGAGCCGATAGCACCGCATCGGTCCTTCGAAATTTGCCCTTCCTTTCTCCAACTGATGATTTTCTAAATCTGGCAGAAAATGCAGGATCTTCAGGAAAACCTTTGAACTTTTCCAACCAAACCCAATAATCCTCTTCAGTACTCATCATTTGTGAAGAAAGTTGCAATAAAGGATCAGCCGATGGTATCCCAATCGGCTTTTTAAACAGAGTAAAACAGAGTATCCACCAGGCCTCGCTGCCCCCGAGCCTTACTCGAGGCGAGACCGTCGGAGAGAATGTGCCAAAGCCGATCCCCTTTCTTCCTTTGGCGGATCTAATGCAATCCATCCTTGACCTGATCTCGCACGTCCGAGGCTGCTCTTGGCATTTTCCTTGAAGAGCGGATCCGAGCCCTTGAACTACTCCATTAACCCTCTGATCGTAACAGTTATTCCTCTTGAGTCGATGGCCATGCATCGGCTTTCATATCCTTAAGTCGATGTCTGCTGCATCGGCTGTGCTCAAAATTCTTCGAATTTTTTAGGCCGATACTAGGCCGATTTGAGTATCGGCCCCCATATTTGATAGTGTCACCTCATACCCTCATGTTTTACCCATCTAGGTGCCCCCCGAGCCGATTCTGTCAAGAATTGATGGTATCGGCTCTTCAGGTAGCCCTCGTTGGGCCAACTGTTGATCCCAGGCAAAATGGATGGTGAGGATAATTTTGGCCGATTGCTGGAATCGGCCTCCATGTTGCTTGCTCGGTGAAGGTTTTGTAATATCCCTTCATCAGTTTCGGAGGGCCGATCGCAAGGATCGGCCTCGCCATGTTGCTTATTGACGTAGTCTTGCTACTCGTCCATGTTGGCGGATAAAACCAGCCCAATCTCTGACTTTAGCATGTTGGTGCGCTTGCTGTTGTCCGCCTCGGGTGCGTCGTGTAGTCGTGGAGCTCCCCACCTTGCCGGACGAACGAGCACCATGTTTGTGCCAGCCGATGTTACATCATCGGCTTTCCTTTGCTTGGGGCGCCACTCTTTTCGTTGCGGCAGTCCCTCCTCATCCAGGGTCCTCTGGACTTTCGCAGCCAGATCAGGTCGTGCCTTTCTCAGCGTATGCAAGTATAACCTTTCGGCCTCCTCCAGACCGCGCAATCGCTGAACCCTGCGCTTTTGTGAATGGCTGAGTCCGTCAGGGCACCACCTTGGACGGTGGTACCTGTCTTCTTCCTCTTCTTGTCCCTCGTCTTCTGAATCCTCGAGATCTGCCCAGCGAGGGGACTCAGCGCGTTTGCTCTGTGGTGGGAGAGGCCCTAAACGCTCGAATACGGACACGTTGGCTGCCTCCTTCTTCTTCCGGTTGCATTCTGGGCAGTTGCCGATTGTTGGCAATCGGCTCATTCCTGAATCCCAGCAGTGTCTGAAGAAGGGGCAGTCCCAGTGCCTGGCATTATCATCTTGCTCCCTTGGCTTTTCCGTGGCACGGCGCTCGTGCTCCTCCTCATTGTGATCGTGCCGATGATACCTTCTGGCTCCTCTAGCCAGACGGTCTCTCTCATCGTTGTCGCCGCGTTGCCGGCGTTGGTCGTACTGACTCACATACTTGTTGAGGAGGTGATCAGAGAGGGGTCGTTGATATCTTATGTTCTTCACTTCCCCCTCCGTGACGTAGCGCTTGCCATCTTGACGGAGCCGATCGCATGGAGCGGCCCCCTCGCGTCCTTGCTCTGTGAGAGCAGCGCTGTCCTCATCCCCGTCCTTCTCAGAGCGGTGTCCAAGCTCTACCATGCTGATGTTGGCTGAGAAATCAGGCTGGCACCCTCTGAGGTGGGCGAACTCCACCATGTTGACGGCGGGGAAGGGGTGGGTGTCGACCTTCATGGCATACTGGTTAAAAATTAGTCGCCCATTTTCTATCGCCCCCTGGATCTGTTGACGCCACACCCTGCAGTCGTTGGTGGTATGGGAGTACGTGTTATGCCATTTGCAGTATGGCTTTCCGTTCAGCTCCTGCACCGTAGGAATTTTGTGGCCTTCGGGTACCTTTATGTGCTTCTCCGTGAGTAATAGATCGAAAATCTGCTCAGTTTTAGTCACGTCGAAGTCGAACCCTCTTGGAGGCCCTGGTGGCTTCACCCATTTGCAGGTTACTGGGCCTGCCGCTCGAGTCCACTCAGCCACTGCAACCTCTTGCTCTCCCGTAGCGCCTTCATCTTCGCCTGCGTCAACCATGGTAACCACGCGTTTGAATTTGTCCTGGTAGACATCTGGGTGGCGCTGTTCATACGCTGACAGCTTCTGCACCATGTGTGCTAATGAAGGGTAGTCTGCTTGGGAGGCCACGTCCTTGATCGATGATGATAGACCCACCACCGCCAACTCGATCGCTTCTTTTTCGCTTACGTGAACCGAATAGCATCGGTTCTCGACGGTCCTGAAGCGCTGGATGTATTCCGACACTATTTCCCCGCGCTTCGTCGTACTTGTGCTAGATCGGCAATGCCAGCCTCGGAAGCCTCTGAGTGATATTGCTCATGGAACCGTTCTTCCAGCTGCTTCCAAGTCCGGACCGAGTTCGGTGGCAGCGACGTGTACCAACCGAAAGCCGATCCTGTGAGGGACCGTGAGAAGTACCTCACGCGCAGCTCGTCCGACGCCGAGATCATGCCCAGCCTGCGCCAAATATCGGCTCACATGCTCGATGGAGCTGGAACCATCTGATCCGCTGAACTTTGTGAAGTCCGGGAGCCGATATTTAGGTGGTAGTGGGATCAATTCGTACTCATTGGGGTACGGCTTGGTATAGCCGATTGCCTTTCTCTTCGGCATCATGCCGAACTGATCTTTCAGGATCGTACAAATTTGATCCGCGGTGATGGCTGCAGGTGCCGAACCCTGAAGATTCGTCGGAGTGGCGTACTTAACCAGCCATGCTTGTTTTTCGGTTCCGAGCCAACCGCAGGAGCTGGGCTCGGGAGCTTTGTCGGGGTGGCGTATTTAGCTAGCCACGTTTGCTTCTCGGGTCCGCCTCCGACGCTCCTCCTGTTGCCCCGAAGTCCTCGCTATAGCAACCTGGTTCGAGGGTGCCCGAGTGCTGCGAGTCCGGCACGTATGCACATGCGTATCCGTGCGGGATCTCCTTGGGCGCCTCAGCCAAGAACTCGGTAGTCACTAGGGTCACCACCGATCTTGTAGACGACGAATGCCGGTGTAGCCGGCACTTCAGCCGGTGCTGCCAACGCATGTGGCAGCGGCGGACGGGATCGGAGTGGCAACTCTCCTCGATGCGTCCCGAGAGCTGGTCCCGACGGAGAGTACCGATGGCTCATGATTTCTCGGATCACGCGAAAGCGACGCGCTCCAACGCGTTCACCGGGCTCTCGAGTGGCGGTGCAGCGAATGAGCCACCATGAAGTTGATCTCCCGACGCAGCGACTCTGGTGCGTTCTTCGGACGGGGTGGACAGGTCCACTCCATCAAGCGCGCCTTCGGTGTGAACCCCTTCCATCCGATGCCATGGGAGCGGGTCTCGTGGAAAGAGCCGATTAGGTCGGCTTCGAGGGCAGACTTGATCTCGTCGTACTTCTTCTTGAGCTCGCCAGTGAGATCCCCGTACGTGACCGGAGTTTCTTCTGCCGCTTCTGATGAAGACGGTATGGTGTCTTTCGCCATCTCTGATGTGGATAGCGAGAGGGTTGTCGTTGAAGATTGTCCCACCGGGCGTGCCAGAATGTGTTGGCGTCAGAAACCCACCGGCGGGCAGCGACTGGCCAACACGGTAGAGCCGGGAATGACTAGGGCTGCGGCTGGCCCCAGTCCCTCGCAGCGACGGCCCGCAAAGCCTCCCCGGTCGCGCGCCGATGCTGGTTCGCAAGGGCGTGCCACCCGACCTATACCCGGTCGGGAAGGTGTGGATGATGCCTCGCTTAATTTCCTCGCAGGGCACACACGTACACGTTAAATACGAGCCTCGATCGGCTCTCGGGTTGTCCTCGTAAATCGGCTCGGGGAGCCGATTCACCCATGATTCGTCCAAGGTGGCCGAATATATGGTGGTCCCGCTTGATCAACATAAAGCGTATGAGATCCACGACGATCTAGGGTTTTCACCGCATAATCGGATCATCCTACTCACGATTGGGCCTCGCGCTCACGCACGGTAAACGTAAGCCAGCCCTAGACAAGGCCTAAAAACCAACACTAGGTTGATCCTCGGAACGTCCTGTCTAGGGGCAGCAAACTACACCCTGCATGCCGCTGGATCCTCCAACCCTTTGTAAGGCCTAACTATTGCAGATATTAAACTAATCCTTGACGAATCAAGGATCGACCATAACGGATCAGATCTACTAAACACGAGATCAAGCGGGGTGCCGCCCCGCACCCATGATGAGGCACAAGGACGGCTAGACGCGCAAGGGTTGCACTACGCGAGCATATGATGCTAAGAACGATGCTAACCCTAACGCGTCTATGATAACTACGTTGCTCGCCATCAAAAACGCTTCAGCACGAGCAACGCATGAACAACTGGGCAGGCTTGTGCTGCCTAGATCGCGAGATGCGATCTAGGCAGCATGACGCTTACCGGAGGAACCCTCGAGACGAAGGAGTTGGCGATGCGCCGAGATTGGTTTGTGTTGAACGTTGGTTGTTGTTTATTCCATAAACCCTAGATACATATTTATAGTCCAGCGGACTTTCTAATGTGGGCGTGCACTAAACCGTGCACGGGTAAAACTCTAACTTCTAAACTAAGATGCGATCTAATATGTTACAGATACATGGGCAGTTTTAGCCCAACTTGGTATAAAAGGCCGATTCACGTATTTCTTCCATGTACAATCTTCACGTCCATCTTGATCGCGGCCCACCTCTGACTCGGTCAAATTCTGGTGATAACAAGACCCTGAGAAGCAAACGTGGCTAGCTAAATACGCCACCCCGACAAAACTCCCGAGCCCAGCTCCTGCAGTTGGCTCAGAACCGGAAAAACAAGCATGGCTGGTTAAGTACGCCACTCCGGCGAACCTTCAGGGTTCGGCACCTGCAGCCATCACCGCGGATCAGATTTGTACGATCCTTAAAGATCAGTTCGGTATGATGCCGAGAAGAAAGGCGATCGGCTATACCAAGCCGTACCCCAACGAGTACGAATTGATCCCGCTACCACCCAAATATCGGCTCCCGGACTTCACAAAGTTCAGCGGATCAGATGGTTCCAGCTCCATCGAGCATGTGAGCCGATATTTGGCGCAGCTGGGCATGATCTCAGCATCGGACGAGCTGCGCGTGAGGTACTTCTCACGGTCCCTCACGAGATCGGCTTTCGGTTGGTACACTTCGTTGCCGCCGAACTCAGTCCAGGCTTGGAAGCAGCTGGAAGAACGGTTCCATGAGCAATATCACTCAGAGGCTTCCGAGGCTGGCATTGCCGATCTAGCACAAGTACGACAGAAGCGCGGGGAAACCGTGTCAGGAATACATCCAGCGCTTCAGGACCGTTAGGAACCGATGCTATTCGGTTCACGTAAGCGAAAAAGAAGCAGTCGAGTTGGCGGTGGTGGGTCTATCATCATCGATCAAGGACGTGGCCTCCCAAGCAGACTACCCTTCATTAGCACACATGGTGCAGAAGCTGTCAGCGTATGAACAGCGCCACTCAGATGTCTACCAGGACAAATTCAAACGCGTGGTTACCATGGTTGACGCAGGCGAAGATGAAGGCGCTACGGGAGAGCAAGAGGTTGCAGTGGCTGAGTGGACTCGAGCGGCAGGCCCGAGTAACACCGCAAATGGGTGAAGCCACCAGGGCCTCCAAGAGGGTTCGACTTCGACGTGACTAAAACGGAGCAGATTTTCGATCTATTACTCACGGAGAAGCACATAAAGGTACCCGAAGGCCACAAAATTCCTACGGTGCAAGAGCTGAACGGAAAGCCATACTGCAAGTGGCATAACACGTTCACCCACACCACCAACGACTGCAGGGTGTGGCGTCAGCAAATCCAAGGGGCGATAGAAAATGGGCGACTAATTTTTAACCAGTACGCCATGAAGGTCGACACACACCCCTTCCCCGCCGTCAACATGGTGGAGTTCGCCCACCTCAGAGGGTGCCAGCCTGATTTCTCAGCCAACATCAGCATGGTAGAGCTTGGACACCGCTCCGAGAAGGACGGGGATGAGGACAGCTGCTCTCGCAGCAAGGACGCGAGAGGGCCG
The DNA here is from genome assembly GCF_022539505.1 of Lolium rigidum. Classification (NCBI taxonomy): domain Eukaryota; kingdom Viridiplantae; phylum Streptophyta; class Magnoliopsida; order Poales; family Poaceae; genus Lolium; species Lolium rigidum. The sequence goes on from NC_061508.1 coordinate 82,733,154, forward strand.
CTCCATGCGATCGGCTCCGTCAAGATGGCAAGCGCTACGTCACGGAGGGGGAAGTGAAGAACATAAGATATCAACGACCCTCTCTGATCACCTCCTCAACAAGTATGTGAGTCAGTACGACCAACGCCGGCAACACGGCGACGACGATGAGAGAGACCGTCTGGCTGGAGGAGCCAGAAGGTATCATCGGCACGATCACAATGAGGAGGAGCACGAGCGCCGTGCCACGGAAAAGCCAAGGGAGCAAGATGATAATGCCAGGCACTGGGACTGCCCCTTCTTCAGACACTGCTGGGATTCAGGAATGAGCCGATTGCCAACAATCGGCAACCGCCTGCAATGCAACCGGAAGAAGAAGGAGGTCGCCAACGTGTCCGTATTCGAGCGTTTAGGGCCTCTCCCACCACAGAGCAAACGCGCTGAGTCCCCTCGCTGGGCAGATCTCGAGGATTCAGAAGACGAGGGACAAGAAGAGGAAGAAGACAGGTACCACCGTCCAAGGTGGTGCCCTGACGGACTCAGCCATTCACAAAAGCGCAGGGTTCAGCGATTGCGCGGTCTGGAGGAGGCCGAAAGGTTATACTTGCATACGCTGAGAAAGGCACGACCTGATCTGGCTGCGAAAGTCCAGAGGACCCTGGATGAGGAGGGACTGCCGCAACGAAAAGAGTGGCGCCCCAAGCAAAGGAAAGCCGATGATGTAACATCGGCTGGCACAAACATGGTGCTCGTTCGTCCGGCAAGGTGGGGAGCTCCACGACTACACGACGCACCCGAGGCGGACAACAGCAAGCGCACCAACATGCTAAAGTCGGAGATTGGGCTGGTTTTATCCGCCAACATGGACGAGTAGCAAGACTACGTCAATAAGCAACATGGCGAGGCCGATCCTTGCGATCGGCCCTCCGAAACTGATGAAGGGATATTACAAAACCTTCACCGAGCAAGCAACATGGAGGCCGATTCCAGCAATCGGCCAAAATTATCCTCACCATCCATTTTGCCTGGGATCAACATTTGGCCCAACAGGGGCTACCTGAAGAGCCGATACCATCAATTCTTGACAGAATCGGCTCGGGGGGCACCTAGATGGGTAAAACATGAGGGTATGAGGTGACACTATCAAATATGGGGGCCGATACTCAAATCGGCCTAAAGAATTCGAAGAATTTTGAGCACAGCCGATGCAGCAGACATCGACTTAAGGATATGAAAGCCGATGCATGGCCATCGACTCAAGAGGAATAACTGTTACGATCAGAGGGTTAATGGAGTAGTTCAAGGGCTCGGATCCGCTCTTCAAGGAAAATGCCAAGAGCAGCCTGGACGTGCAGATCAGGTCAAGGATGGATTGCATTAGATCCGCCAAAGGAAGAAAGGGGATCGGCTTTGGCACATTCTCTCTGCGGTCTCGCCTCGAGTAAGGCTCGGGGGCAGCAGGCCCGGTGGATACTCCGTTTTACTCTGTTTAAAAAGCCGATTGGGATACCATCGGCTGATCCTTTATTGCAACTTTCTTCACAAATGATGAGTACTGAAGAGGATTATTGGGTTTGGTTGGAAAAGTTCAAAGGTTTTCCTGAAGATCCTGCATTTTCTGCCAGATTTAGAGAATCATCAGTTGGAGAAAGGAAGGGCAAATTTCGAAGGACCGATGCGGTGCTATCGGCTCATCACGCATTAGCAAAGGGGACGAATCGGCAAGGTCAGTAGAAGAGGGAATCGGCTCAATTGAACTCAGAAGAAATCGGCAAAATCAAATTGGGGAAAAGTTCTTCATTAATAGGCGAGATTTCTTACATAAAGAGCTGATTGCTCTCAAAAGGAAATACTAGGGGATGCATTGCCCCATCTACTACCGCTGGCCCTATTCTAGAGGTCCTATCTACGGGCCATCACTGCCCTCGTCGTCACCGTCGTCACTACCGTCGGCGGCTGCTCCCGGCGGGCTCGTCGTCGCTCCAATGGCCGCCGACCGGGCCCTCGTTGTCTTCATCTTCTTCAGCGTCGTCCTCGTCGCTGTCGAAGTCGCTAAGGTTGCCCGGCCAAGGGCAGAACCGCTTGGCCGGCGGCTCGTCGGAGGAGCTGTCGTCGTCGTCCTCCTCCTCCTCTTCCTCCTCCTTCACCCCCTCGGAGGAGGTGAAGTCATCCCAGGAGAAGCGATCGTCATCGCTCTCCTCCTCCGGTTCCCCGTTAGCGAGGAAGCGGAGGTCGCTTTCCCCGTCCGCTGAGGACTCGGTCGTCCTCGGACCAGATGGAGAAGTCATGGTCCGACTCCTCCCCGGCCGCAATGGCGCGGCGGATGTTGGCCGCGTGAACCTCCGCCGGGTTCGGCTCCGGCGTCGGCTCGCGAGACGAAGAGGACTGGGTGGAAAGATCCGATGAAGCAGAGGAGGAAGAGGACATGGTGGCGCAGGAGGGCTTTTGGAGTGCTAATGCGAAGGAGATACAGAAGAGAACTGTTCATAGCGGTTAAATAAAAGGGGATATAGTGGAAATTCAATGCCACAGCAGTTTCCGAGGAAGTGGTGCCTAAGAAAAAAAAAACTGCCAAAGTCACGCGGAGAAGTTGAGAAGGCAGGGCATCATGATGACGGATACTGTAACGGTTCTGCCACGACATGACCCGACGAAAGAAGAGCATAATGATTTTGGAAATGACATTTCCAAAACCAGGGGGGCATGTGTTATCACCAGAATTTGACCGAGTCAGAGGTGGGCCGCGATCAAGATGGACGTGAAGATTGTACATGGAAGAAATACGTGAATCGGCCTTTTATACCAAGTTGGGCTAAAACTGCCCATGTATCTGTAACATATTAGATCGCATCTTAGTTTAGAAGTTAGAGTTTTACCCGTGCACGGTTTAGTGCACGCCCACATTAGAAAGTCCGCTGGACTATAAATATGTATCTAGGGTTTATGGAATAAACAACAACCAACGTTCAACACAAACCAATCTCGGCGCATCGCCAACTCCTTCGTCTCGAGGGTTCCTCCGGTAGCATCATGCCGCCTAGATCGCATCTCGCGATCTAGGCAAGCACAAGCCTGCCTAGTTGTTCATGCGTTGCTCGTATCGAAGCGTTTTTGATGGCGAGCAACGTAGTTATCATAGACGCGTTAGGGTTAGCATCGTTCTTAGCATCATATGCTCGCGTAGTGCAACCCTTGCGCGTCTAGCCGTCCTTGTGCCTCATCATGGGTGCGGGGCGGCACCCCGCTTGATCCGTGTTTAGTAGATCTGATCCGTTATGGTCGATCCTTGATTCGTCAAGGATTAGTTTAATATCTGCAATAGTTAGGCCTTACAAAGGGTTGGAGGATCCAGCGGCATGCGGTGGTGTAGTTTGCTGCCCCTGACGAGACGTTCCGAGGATCAACCTAGTGTTGGTTTTTAGGCCTTGTCTAGGGCTGGCTTACGTTTACCGTGCGTGAGCGCGAGGCCCAATCGTGAGTAGGATGATCCGATTATGCGGTGAAAACCCTAGATCGTCGTGGATCTCATACGCTTTATGTTGATCAAGCAGGACCACCATATATTCGGCCACCTTGGACGAATCATGGGTGAATCGGCTCCCCGAGCCGATTTACTGGGGCAACCCGAGAGCCGATCGAGGCTCGTATTTAACGTGTACGTGTGTGCCCCGCAGGAAATTAAGCGAGGCATCATCCACACCTTCCTGACCAGGTATAGGTCAGGTGGCACGCCCTTGCGAACCAGCATCGGCGCGCGACCAGGAGGCTTTGCGGGCCGTCGCTCCGAGGGACTGGGGCCAGCCGCAGCCCTAGTCATTCCCGGCTCTACCGTGTTGGCCAGTCGCTGCCCGCCGGTGGGTTTCTGACGCCAACATGTGCATAACTACACAAGATTGGTATTAGGGTTTATCACTATGGTTCTACTAGGATATGATGGTTGAGGTTGATTTTAATGGTCTGGCATGACGATCAATGGTGCTAACATATTAACAAGCTAGGGTTTATACCTAGGTGGCACTAATTAGATCATATAGGTGTTAACCAAAAATAAAGACATGAAATGATAACCACATGTGAAATGATTTTGTTTTAAGTTAATAGATCATGATCATGCATGCATTTGTTTCTAACTAGGTTTCTATAGGTATAGGTGAAGCTTATATAATCATATGGCTAAACCCCTAGGGTTTTAGGATTGCAATTATTAAGGATGAACACATAAAATAATGCAATCAAGGTCTTACTTAAAACTAGGGTTTCTAAATTATGGTACAACTCTTAAAATGATAATTAATAATATAGGTGTGGTTACTAATTACTTTGAAACAAAATTAATAATGGTTTGACATTTTGTTAATTTTTAAAAGTGTTAATAATTAGATTAACTCTTAATTAGGTTTAATTAAAAAATTAGGGTTTAACAAGTGTTATTAGGTTTATACAAATAATAACTTGTTAATTAAAAATGTTTGAGTTCACAATATTTAAGCTACCAAATTAATATTGGCTTTTAATATTTTCTTGATTTATTATTATTTAAGAAAATAGAAAATTAAACTTTTTCAAATTAGGGTTTATGAATTACCACTAATAATTAAGTTAATGCAATATGATAAAGAAAGTTTATCTTAATATTTTACTTAGTTATTTAAATAGTTAAAATTTAATTTTTGAAACTTGATTATTTATTGAATTCAATTTGTTTTGAAAACAATTAGAAAGACATAATTAACAAAGAATAAAATAAGTGAATTTTTATTTTGACACACATTTTTATTTTATACTTTATTTGAATAGAGTTTATTTTTGTGAGCATTTTGATATCTTATTCATATTTTTCTGAGTTGAAATGAATTTTATATGATTTTACAAAGTTTCAACTATTTACTCGGTTTTTAAAATTAAACCAGAAAAACTAAATGTACCGATTCAGATCTAGCCCTAGACACTGACTGGTGGGGCTTGTCTCCACGGTGGCTGCCACGCAAGCAAGGACCGGTCAAAGTTGACCAGAACCTTTGACCTCACCGGCGGTTAAACACCGGCGGTCAGCAGACGGTGGCGCCGCCGATTTACGGCCTCCCGGATGTGCGGCTAGGTGTTTCGAACGAGAACAACACGACGAATCGAATGGTGGTGGTGGTTTGCTCGGGGATCATCGGAACTAGCTCCGGCGAGAGGTGCTGCGGCGGTGAGCTCCGGCCAACATGCTAAAATAGGCTACAGACGATGGCAGGAAGAACTAGTGGGTTCTGGAGATGCGCAAACTCACCCTGAAGCTCAAGGTGTGGTCGATCGACGGAGACGACGGGGATTGGAGATTTCCCGGCGATGTGCTGCAGAAGGGAACAAGGAAATTGATCCTCCACACGGCTCCCCTGGATGCTAGGCTCCTCCCAGATGCTCCTTGAGTCCATGCGCTCCTCCTGGACCACGCGCCGGAGGCTGGGGTGGCCTCCTCCGTCGGCTTCGTCTTCGACTCCGGTGACAGAGAGTGGACGAGTTTGAGAGATAGGGATCGTCTGAGAAGATTTGAAGTGGCGGAGGCGAGCAAGGCGTGCACGGCGATGCCCTCCACCTATTTATAGGCCAAGGGAAGCCCTGTGGCCTCGACACGGTGACGGCCATGGTCGGGAGGTGGCGGTCTCTGGAAGCTTCTATCTGGCAAGGATTTGCTCGTCCGCGGATAAGCTCGGACGCGAGAGAGGTTGGGCGTGGTTCTGAGTGTCTGGCGACGTCCGGGGCATGCTTATCGACGACGAGGTCGTGGCCTACTGGCTCCGCCGCGCTGTCGAGCTCGGAGACGACGACGGTGAAGTCATTTCTCCACGCACGATTCTTAAAGCAAGCGTAACGGTATTTGGTTTGGGCCGGGTTGCTACCGGGCTGATCTGTTGGGCTCGCTGCGGTGGGCTGCTGCGGCTGTGTCCGGTAAGTTTCCCTCTCTTTTCCTTTTTCAAATTCTATTTTATATTTTCTGTTTTCTATTTTGTTGTTTGAATTCAAATTTGAATTTTGTTTTATTTTGCGATGTTCTAAAATATTTGAGTATCAAGATAATTTGATAATCATACTTACTGAATGGTTTTATTATTTTAAACAACTAGTTTGGTTTGGATTTAATTGAGATCTTGTGAGACTTGAATAAAATAAAATTGATTTAGGTATTTATTTTAATTTCCTTTTAACTTAGGAACCAGATCTATTTAATTGATTTGAAACTATAACCGATGCATGGTAAACATATTATTAGGTTTTGTTATTACTTAACACTATTGATTGTTCCTATATATTTTAATTATGGCTAAAGTTTTAAAATAGATGATATTGAGAATGGGATTGGTTCATGATTTTATGTGGAGAATTGTTTCTAAGGGTTTTAGAAATAGTTGGAGAAACTCTATCTTTAATAATCATGCTTAGCAAATTCTAGCTTGGATTACTTAGGGTAGATCCTATAATTATCATGGTCAATTAACTCTCTAAAATGATGGTCCAAGCTATAACATATTATTTTATTTGGTCCACTAACCAAAGTACTTGGAAGGCAAAATAGAATTAGATATTGGTTTCATTCTAATCACTTAAATATCATTTAAGCTTAATTATAACTTGCTTGGTTTATACTTGTGATCCATGATGCACAAGTTAGGGCTTAATATTTTATGTGGAGTGAATCCTATGTGAAAGGTTCAGGGTTTTGCATAAGCTTCACTAAATTGAAGTATAAATAGGCATGAGGTATGGCAGGGTTCTATTTATGATCCAAAGTGGTACTTGGATTGAAATTCAAATGAGGTCTAGGGTTTTAGTAGTTTCACTAATAGAGCATGGCTCTCACCTCCAAGATTAAAGGCTGGTTTGAACAAGTAAGATTTAATACTACTCTAATATTCTCTAAGATAGTCATGGATATGGTTAGCATCTATAATCTCTCTCACTTCTCAATGTCTTTTAATAACCTAAGGTCCTACTCAAGAGATGATGATATGATCCTCTAAATTCATGGTTTGCCTAGGAATTTCTACCTTGATATCTTATGTAGCTTGTTCTTCCGGAATTCCGATAAACCCGCATCTTGTGGTATGCCTCCACCTCCTAGCTTCTTCATCTTGATCCTAGCTAATGTATGGAGTGGCTCTATGGGTTGGTTTCCTTGTATCATACTACAAGATGATCAAATGGATGAAGAGTGTGGCTCCTTTTATAGGCTTGGGCAAGCTCTAGTGTCATGACACATAGGTGGGTGACTCTTGTTTTGTTTTGATGAGTAAGGTGCTTGGTTGTCATGCCCTCATCCATAGCAATCCTTTGAGCATGAGGTGGCAAGTCTTGGGATGCAAGTCATGTAGATATTTTCATCCTATGTGGCATGATCATTATCCTCTCATATGAATTATATTTGGATAGCCAAGTGGCATTTGTTACTAAATATCTTGTGGATGGTTTTATTATTGTGGATGAGTCACTATATCATATTTGATTGGATTTATATTATAATATTAGTCAAAAAATCAAGGTTGAAGGTTATTCCTCAATTTTGAATAGTTGGTGTTTGATTGCACCAAGGCATGATCATATGAGTTTCAAAATACTCATGAGTAATTTATTCAAATAGTTTGAACTATAACTTGTAATGTAAATGGATTCAGTTTTATGATATTCCATATATCTAATAAGTTATGATTTAATTAAGAATGTGTGGCTTTTATGCACTTTAAACCCTATGGTTTACCTTATTTAGAAGTGAATTAAATTACACCCAAAGATAGTTGCTAACTCTTAAGCATTATTAAGTTAGAGTTTGATTCTTAAAGGATGTGTTGTAGTAAGGAATGCCATGTTGAGATCTTTTATAAGATCTTGTAGTTGACCCTTACTTAAGGTGTTGTTTGTTATAAAACTAATTCCATTTGATCTAACTCATAGATCAAATCCTCTCTACCCAAAATAGGGTTTTAGTAAATATCACAGCTGAAGTTTATAGCGCTTGACTTGATGATCTACTTCAATTCCAGCAAGTCAAGTGAAACTTCAGCCATCGTGGTAAGTTTTATTTGAAAGCGCGAAAATTCCCGGATTTTCTATGCATGAATGCAATGCACACTTTGGTGTTCTCTCATTTTATAGCCTCTAAACCTGGGATATTACAGCCTCTCCCTTAAACCGAACTTCGTCCCGAAGTTCGAACGCTCTCGTGTTTCGGAATGTGGAACCGACTTGAACAGATCACAATCCTTTCAAACTCCCTAGTGATCTCATTAGATATAATTGAATATATCCCTTGTCTCGATCCTTCATGAAGTCTTCCGATGTCTAGCAATCGATACTTTCTTCAATTCTATGATTTCTTCCAACACTCTAAGCTTATAGGCTTACTCTCCAAAGATTCTTGGATTAGGACATCTTATTATGCTAATGGATTTTACTAATGGTTGTGGTGACATCTTTCTATTTGGGTACTCAAAGCTTGGTTCTACCAAATTGCGGTAATCCAATGCGCGTGCCCAAACCTTAAGTCTAAAGGATTGGTTTAAAGTAAGGTATTGTTTTTCCCTTACTACCATAACGAAAGTAATGGTACTTAGTAAGGTATTTACAATAGGAATGGTCTTGAGGTTTATTCCTACGAATGGATTGGATTTATTTAGTCCATCCAATCAGTGGCTTCTAGTTTATGCTAGTTATCCTCCTTTTCGATTTCTTTAGGTTCCATGAAAGGAATCTTTCTAATAGGCTTATGTTTTGGTATGGTCAAACCCTTCGGTCTTTTGTTATCTTAGACTTTGATTGTCCTCCGACATCTTCTTCATCCAACTTCATTAGCTTAGACTTACTTGAGCTCTTCTGCTTCTGAGTAATTATCAATTACCCACTCAAGTTAAAGTATAACCCTTACTTCCTCGAGATATGAACCTCGGCTTCTGGTCTGACAACCTCCTGAGAGTACTATTATATGGATACTTCCACCAATCTTATGAAAATAGGATCGGACTTCCTCTCGGCTCGCACCTTCTTCTTCTTCTTTCATACTCCAAATCATATCTTAATACTTCTCCTTCAATCTTCCTCTCCCCTTGGAGTTTACTAATGATCTGCAACTCCTTTTCTTCTAATCATTAAACTCCAAGGTAGAAGATTGGTTTAAGTCCGGTTTATATTTTGTACCTTTCTAAAGTCTCACGAAGAATTCTTTGCGGTGTATCCACACGAGTCTGTGGGTATCCGATGTGAATCCTCCGACTAAATATTTATTAGCTACGGAATACCAGCTACGGAATCCCTCTTTCCTTTAGAGTGAAAGAACGATTAAGCTGTGGACTATTTGTTACCACTGCAGACTATCTAACACAAGATGTGGCTTATTGGATACCAGCCTGTGGCTATGTTATGGTTCTAGTCCACATCTACCTACCGGATGCGGATACTTTTATGGTTTTAGTTAAGATATACCTCACTTCACCTACTTTCTCTTCATGATTATCCTATATCAGCTCGCGGTCCGATGATACCAGCTGCGACTTCACTTGTCTATTTTCCTTCTTCTAAGGTTTGTTTTGCAAGATAACCACTTGTTGACACTATGAAAATAGTATCTTAAGTGACTTCATTAGCATTACCTTCTTTCATAATGAATATGGCTCCACTCCTACTGCTCCATATTCACTATTTTCTCACTTTCATGGTACTTCCATGTTGAAGTACTCCTCAATTGAGGATAAAAATGAGGTTTGATTGGTCCTTTCTTCAAATTATTGTGGTGACTTCCCACAACTTTACTTCCTTCTTCTAGTGAACCTTCATTTTTCTTCAAAATCTTCGGAATTCGTCACTTCCTCACACGAATACCTTTACCCTCTAGACCTATAACATCAAGTAAGAGCTTGATATAGCAACATGCATTTGCATATCAAAGTCAAACTTCATGTATGGATCTAGTCAATCAATGAAAATCCAATAAAATCCAAGAAAATCCAGCTTTGTGCTTATAATACACATCCTTATAGGCCTGAGTATAATAGTTGGGTAAGACATCCCTAAACATCAGGCACAGATGTGTAGTATATAACACCACATAAGATAGGTTTTGGTTGTGATACTTAGCACAAATACGTGAATTTCTACTATTTGTCTCAACATTTATCTTAATTGCACATTTGCAATGAGACAAACTTGAAACAAAATGGCTTGGGATAGTTGAAGTTAACCTAGTTTTCTTTGGAAGTACTAACAAAATAGGATATCATATATATGTGCTATTCAGGACTACTTCCTATAATACAATTAGTTCTAACATGTCTACTCTAAACACATGTTTGTTTAGAATATACCACCTATAACTCCAGGATTTCTCTATGTGATATGCTCTAAATAAGCCTTCTTTAAACTAAGGATTATGGTTCTAGCATATTTGACATAGTTAACATGATTTTAAGGCCTAAGTTTTCGAACTATTCCTTAAATCCTACTCCTTATCATACTTCGTTATCGTACTTATGATGTTCTACTCCATCACATCATGACTCTCAAGTGAATCATATATGATTACCAACTCTACCATGAAAAGTAGACTTATATGACTCCTATCACTCTTCCTTACCTCCTATGATTGACTCATCATAGGCATATACTACCTCATATTACTTATCTACATTACTTAACATTAGTCATTTGACATTTTAAATGACTCTTACTTAACCATAACTTGCGTTGGTATACTTCTTCCAATAGGATATCTTCCTTATGGTTGTATCCTCTCTTTGGACTACCATGTATTGTATACCAACTGTGGTCTACTACCACCCATTATCTTAAGCTCCAATGGTGTTCTAATTATTTGGAATGAAGCAAGATAACTAACTAACTTTACTTAAGAAAGATAGATAAGAATTTTTTTTACTTAAGTGTGTCAGGATTATTCTCAAGTGAATACCCATCTCAAGTCAAAAGAATAGTTGGTTTAGCATAGTTAACTTGGCTAATACAACTTCCTATAGACACTACCAAACCTATAGGTCTCCTTTAAAGGGTTTTAATCCTAGGGTCAAAGCATTTGCTTCGATACCAGCTGTGGTGACCCAGCGTACCACTCGCATGGTGTAGTACACAAGTCGTTGACATAACACAAGTGAAACACCGTTCCACTCATATTACATCCCTCGAGTGGTACAACGTAAACATATGCGAGTCCAAGGTATGTCTATAGAAGGATACACAAGCTGTTTACCGAAGATCAACACAGCCTCCTACTTTACAAGTGAGGTAAAACTTCAAATAAAGCTTCGTAAGAATGACTCGTAGTCTAACTTATTGCTAACTAAAGCTTCAGAGCAAAAAGGCTTGCTATAGAAATCTAGCTACTTAGGTGCTAAGATTAGGGAAAGGCTCCCTTCTATTACTAGTCTAAGTTTCCACTCTAGTTGCTACAGACAGCTTGACTTCATTGCTTGGATTCTTCGTCTTGTTGCAGCTTGACTCCTTTGTCTTCGAGTTCCACGGTAGTTTATCCTCCGGTGCCTCCATAGCTAAGCGGGGATTTAAGAGTGGGATGAGTACGAGCGTACTCAAGCAAGTTCATATTAGGGAAATAAGTGTATCATGCACTAGCTACAGCCTACGTACCGTAAAGTCATAGGCAATGCAAGTTTTCGTAAACATTTCTTCAAAAGGTTTATTTTATTCTCGAAAACTATGCCCGTCGGTCTTCACAGAGTTGACTAGAACTTCACGGAGTTCCTTTCTGCCGCGTTCGCAGCTCCCTTCCCGAACAGGGAGTGACAGCCACAATTTGATACACTCCGCAGAGGTGCGTTACTTTTCCCATAAGAGATCTCACCCTTTTTGCCATCCGCAGGGACTTGCCCCCGTTCACACTTCCTTGGTGTGAGGCCATGTATAAAGATCCAAGCCCACACCGCCTTCTCCGCGACCCTGCAAACCCACCCTTTTGTCCATCCGTATACCCCCGGTAGACATCTCCCGATCATACGGCTTTACCCACGGTGTACGCTCGGACAATCCTTCATAGACGGTAGAGCCTCTCATCCAAACGTCCGGATGGGGATTTTAAAGGCTATCCCAACCTATCGGCAGGTGCCTCCAAGATCCCGCCAGTGCTCTATCAAGTCCGTTGGCGTGCAGGAGGGAAAAGATACAGCTGGCTTCCCGCAGCCATTATAGATCTTATGGTCAACGCGGTATGTACTGAGCGCTAGAATCACCGGACTGGCATTGGTACTTAGTCCTAGATGAATAGTACCTGTGCAATGGAACCTCCACCAATCATCACATACCATGGTTCCATTGCCCACCACATAGTCATATTCATAATTGTAAAATAATATTTGCTTTTCCATGCAAGAGTGATAAGTATAGTACTTTGCATATAATTTGATAAAAATAATCAAATGACATGAGCAAGCGATGAACTTGCCTTTCTTGATCTGCAAGATTATGCAGTGCAAAAGCTTCGATACGTGAGAACTCCAAATTCTGAAATACCATCATTGTCTCGGTAAAGACAATGTTTAAAGAACTGGCAAAGATGCTATAATGTATAGTATGAGATGCAATCGTCCCGAGCGTAACCTAACCTCGATGATTTAAGTTTGATTTAATTGTAAATATTTCTTTAGGATGTGTTGCACTTTTAGGATGGTTCTCAAACAAGGTTCTTATTAGGGTTTGGTTATATTATAGCATAAACAAGTGATATAATGCATCATAACAAATGATATATAAGACATCATAACAAGCACATACATAAAGGACTTGTAGTTGAACAATATGTACAAAGCAAGCTTGTCAATTTTAAGTTCTACAGGACATGGTTGATGATTACTTATATTATACTTCAAAAGAACATCTTTTGAAGAACATATTGATTAAGAGATAGTAAGTATCTCAAATAAGAACTATGGCCTTCTATGGTTTACTTGATATCTACTTCAAAAGAATAACTTTTGAAGAACAGGTTAAATAAGAAATAAGAACTACTACAAATAGGAGCTATGGCTTATAGGGTTTACTATTGGATTCTTTTAGTTCTCCAATAGGGATTAGTTGGGTTCTTAAGTAGAATGGGTTATATGTAGCAAGTATTGGTAGGTTCATTACTATGGTTTCTCATAAGCATCATATCAAAGGATGATGGTCAAGGTGGTGCTATGAGCTAGGGTTTACTATATCTTCCTATTTGATTCACTAAGTAATCACTAAGGGTTTCTAAGCTAGGTGGCTTAAGATTCCTTAAGTAGGTTTAGTTGAATAGGAGTATCTGATGTGCATAACTACACAAGATTGGTATTAGGGTTTATCACTATGGTTCTACTAGGATATGATGGTTGAGGTTGATTTTAATGGTCTGGCATGACGATCAATGGTGCTAACATATTAACAAGCTAGGGTTTATACCTAGGTGGCACTAATTAGATCATATAGGTGTTAACCAAAAATAAAGACATGAAATGATAACCACATGTGAAATGATTTTGTTTTAAGTTAATAGATCATGATCATGCATGCATTTGTTTCTAACTAGGGTTCTATAGGTATAGGTGAAGCTTATATAATCATATGGCTAAACCCCTAGGTTTTAGGATTGCAATTATTAAGGATGAACACATAAAATAATGCAATCAAGGTCTTACTTAAAACTAGGGTTTCTAAATTATGGTACAACTCTTAAAATGATAATTAATAATATAGGTGTGGTTACTAATTACTTTGAAACAAAATTAATAATGGTTTGACATTTTGTTAATTTTTAAAAGTGTTAATAATTAGATTAACTCTTAATTAGGTTTAATTAAAAAATTAGGGTTTAACAAGTGTTATTAGGTTTATACAAATAATAACTTGTTAATTAAAAATGTTTGAGTTCACAATATTTAAGCTACCAAATTAATATTGGCTTTTAATATTTTCTTGATTTATTATTATTTAAGAAAATAGAAAATTAAACTTTTTCAAATTAGGGTTTATGAATTACCACTAATAATTAAGTTAATGCAATATGATAAAGAAAGTTTATCTTAATATTTTACTTAGTTATTTAAATAGTTAAAATTTAATTTTTGAAACTTGATTATTTATTGAATTCAATTTGTTTTGAAAACAATTAGAAAGACATAATTAACAAAGAATAAAATAAGTGAATTTTTATTTTGACACACATTTTTATTTTATACTTTATTTGAATAGAGTTTATTTTTGTGAGCATTTTGATATCTTATTCATATTTTTCTGAGTTGAAATGAATTTTATATGATTTTACAAAGTTTCAACTATTTACTGGTTTTTAAAATTAAATAGAAAAACTAAATGTACCGATTCAGATCTAGCCCTAGACACTGACTGGTGGGGCTTGTCTCCACGGTGGCTGCCACGTAGCAAGGACCCGGTCAAAGTTGACCAGAACCTTTGACCTCACCGGCGGTTAAACGCCGGCGGCCGGCAGACGGTGGCGCCGCCGATTTACTGACCTCCCGGATGTGCGGCTAGGTGTTTCGAACGAGAACAACACGACGAATCGAATGGTGGTGGTGGTTTGCTCTGGGGATCATCGGAACTAGCTCCGGCGAGAGGTGCTCGCGGCGGTGAGCTCCGACCAACATGCTAAAATAGGCTACGTACGATGGCAGGAAGAACTAGTGGGTTCTGGAGATGCGCAAACTCACCCTGAAGCTCAAGGTGTGGTCGGCTCCGGCGATGGTCGACGGAGACGACGGGGATTGGAGATTTCCCGGCGATGTGCTGCAGAAGGGAACAAGGAAATTGATCCTCCACACGGCTCCCCTGGATGCTAGGCTCCTCCCGCATGCTCCTTGAGTCCATGCGCTCCTCCCCGGACCACGCGCCGGAGGCTGGGGTGGCCTCCTCCGCCGGCTTCGTCTTCGACTCCGGTGACAGAGAGTGGACGAGTTTGAGAGATAGGGATCGTCTGAGAAGATTTGAAGTGGCGGAGGCGAGCAAGGCGTGCACGGCGATGCCCTCCACCTATTTATAGGCCAAGGGAAGCCCTGTGGCCTCGACACGGTGACGGCCATGGTCGGGAGGTGGCGGTCTCCCGGAAGCTTCTATCCGGCAAGGATTTGCTCGTCCGCGGATAAGCTCTGGGACGCGAGAGAGGTTGGGCGTGGTTTTGAGTGTCCGGCGACGTCCGGGCATGCTTATCGACGACGAGGTCGTGGCCTCATCGGCTCCGCCGCGTCGTCGAGCTCTGGAGACGACGACGGTGAAGTCATTTCTCCACGCACGATTCTTAAAGCAAGCGTAACGGTATTTGGTTTCGGGCTGGGTTGCTATCGGCTGACTGTTGGGCTGCTGCGGTGGTGTCATCGCGGCCGAGTCTCGGTAAGTTTCCCTCTCTTTTCCTTTTTCAAATTCTATTTTATATTTTCTGTTTTCTATTTTGTTGTTTGAATTCAAATTTGAATTCTGTTTTGTTTTGCGGTGTTCTAAAATATTTGAGTATCAAGATAATTTGATAATCATACTTACCGAATGGTTTTATTATTTTAAACAACTAGTTTGGTTTGGATTTAATTGAGATCTTGTGAGACTTGAATAAAATAAAATTGATTTAGGTATTTATTTTAATTTCCTTTTAACTTAGGAACCAGATCTATTTAATTGATTTGAAACTTATAACCAAAGGCATGGTAAACATATTATTAGGTTTTGTTATTACTTAACACTATTGATTGTTCCTATATATTTTAATTATGGCTAAAGTTTTAAAATAGATGATATTGAGAATGGGATTGGTTCATGATTTTATGTGGAGAATTGTTTCTAAGGGTTTTAGAAATAGTTGGAGAAACTCTATCTTTAATAATCATGCTTAGCAAATTCTAGCTTGGATTACTTAGGGTAGATCCTATAATTATCATGGTCAATTAACTCTCTAAAATGATGGTCCAAGCTATAACATATTATTTTATTTGGTCCACTAACCAAAGTACTTGGAAGGCAAAATAGAATTAGATATTGGTTTCATTCTAATCACTTAAATATCATTTAAGCTTAATTATAACTTGCTTGGTTTATACTTGTGATCCATGATGCACAAGTTAGGGCTTAATATTTTATGTGGAGTGAATCCTATGTGAAAGGTTCAGTGGTTTTGCATAAGCTTCACTAAATTGAAGTATAAATAGGCATGAGGTATGGCAGGGTTCTATTTATGATCCAAAGTGGTACTTGGATTGAAATTCAAATGAGGTCTAGGGTTTTAGTAGTTTCACTAATAGAGCATGGCTCTCACCTCCAAGATTAAAGGCTGGTTTGAACAAGTAAGATTTAATACTACTCTAATATTCTCTAAGATAGTCATGGATATGGTTAGCATCTATAATCTCTCTCACTTCTCAATGTCTTTTAATAACCTAAGGTCCTACTCAAGAGATGATGATATGATCCTCTAAATTCATGGTTTGCCTAGGAATTTCTACCTTGATATCTTATGTAGCTTGTTCTTCCGGAATTCCGATAAACCTCGCATCTTGTGGTATGCCTCCACCTCCTAGCTTCTTCATCTTGATCCTAGCTAATGTATGGAGTGGCTCTATGGGTTGGTTTCCTTGTATCATACTACAAGATGATCAAATGGATGAAGAGTGTGGCTCCTTTTATAGGCTTGGGCAAGCTCTAGTGTCATGACACATAGGTGGGTGACTCTTGTTTTGGTTTGATGAGTAAGGTGCTTGGTTGTCATGCCCTCATCCATAGCAATCCTTTGAGCATGAGGTGGCAAGTCTTGGGATGCAAGTCATGTAGATATTTTCATCCTATGTGGCATGATCATTATCCTCTCATATGAATTATATTTGGATAGCCAAGTGGCATTTGTTACTAAATATCTTGTGGATGGTTTTATTATTGTGGATGAGTCACTATATCATATTTGATTGGATTTATATTATAATATTGGTCAAAAAGTCAAGGTTGAAGGTTATTCCTCAATTTTGAATAGTTGGTGTTTGATTGCACCAAGGCATGATCATATGAGTTTCAAAATACTCATGAGTAATTTTATTCAAATAGTTTGAACTATAAATCGTAATGTAAATGGATTCAGTTTTATGATATTCCATATATTTAATAAGTTATGATTTAATTAAGAATGTGTGGCTTTTATGCACTTTAAACCCTATGGTTTACCTTATTTAGAAGTGAATTAAATTACACACAAAGATAGTTGCTAACTCTTAAGCATTATTAAGTTAGAGTTTGATTCTTAAAGGATGTGTTGTAGTAAGGAATGTCATGTTGAGATCTTTTATAAGATC
The DNA here is from genome assembly GCF_022539505.1 of Lolium rigidum. NCBI lineage: Eukaryota > Viridiplantae > Streptophyta > Magnoliopsida > Poales > Poaceae > Lolium > Lolium rigidum. The sequence goes on from NC_061508.1 coordinate 82,750,424, forward strand.
TTGTAGTTGACCCTTACTTAAGGTGTTGTTTGTTATAAAACTAATTCCATTTGATCTAACTCATAGATCAAATCCTCTCTACC